>NW_026061207.1:45000-64548 GCF_024217435.2 Syngnathus scovelli
CGCCACCCCCCGACCGCCACCAGCCGACCGCCACCAGCCGACCGCCACAAGGCGACAGCCACCATCCCCAAGCGCCACCCCCGACCGCCACCCCCCGACCGCCACCAGCCGACCGCCACCAGCCGACCGCCACAAGGCGACAGCCACCATCCCCAAGCGCCACCCCCGACCGCCACCAGCCGACCGCCACCAGCCGACCGCCACCAGCCGACCGCCACAAGGCGACAGCCACCATCCCCAAGCGCCACCCCCGACCGCCACCCCCCGACCGCCACCAGCCGACCGCCACCAGCCGACCGCCACAAGGCGACAGCCACCATCCCCAAGCGCCACCCCCGACCGCCACCAGCCGACCGCCACCAGCCGACCGCCACAAGGCGACAGCCACCATCCCCAAGCGCCACCCCCGACCGCCACCAGCCGACCGCCACCAGCCGACCGCCACCAGCCGACCGCCACAAGGCGACAGCCACCATCCCCAAGCGCCACCCCCGACCGCCACCCCCCGACCGCCACCAGCCGACCGCCACCAGCCGACCGCCACAAGGCGACAGCCACCATCCCCAAGCGCCACCCCCGACCGCCACCCCCCGACCGCCACCAGCCGACCGCCACCAGCCGACCGCCACAAGGCGACAGCCACCATCCCCAAGCGCCATCCCCGACCGCCACAAGGCGACCGCCACCAGCCGACCGCCACCAGCCGACAGCCACCATCCCCAAGCGCCATCCCCAAGCGCCACCAGCCGACCGCCACCAGCCGACAGCCACCATCCCCAAGCGCCATCCCCAAGCGCCACCCCCGACCGCCACCAGCCGACCGCCACCAGCCGACCGCCACCGGCCGACCGCCACCGGCCGTTCGCGGTGTGCGCCGCCGTTCCCCAAGCACCCTCCGGGACGAAGCCGGAGCCAGAGAATAGCAGCGGCCGTGCGTAAAAGCTGCGGCCGGGCCTCGCGGAGGGTCCCCGGGCAGCGAGCTGCCGAGCCCCGGCCTCCAGCTTCCACCAGGTAATAGGACCGGGCGCGCGCAAAAGCTGCGGCCGGGCCTGGCGGAAGGTCCTCGGGCATCCAGCGAGATCACACGGCCCCCACCGGAGGCGGCTAGCGCCTCCGTAGAGTAGTGCCGGCCCGCGGAAGCGGCCGCCCGTCAGCCTGCGTTGCCGCTGGTCGAAAAATGCACAAAGTGCCAAACCCCATTCATTTACAACGGCGTGTCCGCCAGAGGGCGCACTTCCCCCGGCGGACCAGCCGGCGGCTCCTCCGTGAAAGCCTATCCGCCTGGCGGTGGCTCCGGGCCGGCCTGGATTCCGGACCGCCACCGCTCACTCGCGGGACCCTAATCGGCCCGCGGACCAGCCGGCGGGACCTCCGTGAAAGCCTATCCGCCTGGCGGTGCCTCCTGGCCGGCCTGGATTCCGGACCGCCACCGCTCACTCGCGGGACCCTAATCGGCCCGCGGACCAGCCGGCGGATCCTCCGTGAAAGCCTATCCGCCTTCGCCGGTTCCCCGGCCGGCCACGGGTGGCGAGAATCCGGCCTCCTCGCCCGGAGCGCGCTTCGACTTGGGCGAAAAATGCACCAAGTGCCAAACCCCATTCATTTACAACGGCGTGTCCGCCAGAGGGCGCACTTCCTCCGGCCGGCGGGGCTCGTTAGAGAGCGCGTCCGCCTTGGCCGGTTCCCCGGCCGGCCACGGGTGGCGAGAATCCGGCCTCCTCGCCCGGAGCGCGCTTCGACTTGGGCGAAAAATGCACTAAGTGCCAAACCCCATTCATTTACAACGGCGTGTCCGCCAGAGGGCGCACTTCCTCCGGCCGGCGGGGCTCGTTAGAGAGCGCGTCCGCTTTCGCCGGTTCCCCGGTCGGCCGCGAACGGCGAAAAGCCGGCCTCTTCCCCCGGAGCCCGGTGGGCGAATTTTTTTTTTTTTTTTTTTTTTTTTTTTCAAAGTGCCAACGGCTCTCGCGCCGCGCTGCGTCCGCCTTCGCCGGTTCCCCGGTCGGCCCGAACGAGCGAAAATTCGGCCTCTTGCCCCGGAGCCCGGTCGGCGAATTATTTATTTATTTATTTATTTATTTATTTATTTTTCCAAAGTGCCAACGGCTCTCGCGCCGCGATGCGTCCGCCTTCGCCGGTTCCCCGGTCGGCCACGAACGGCCAAAAATCGGCCTCTCCCCCCGGAGCCCGGTCGGCGAATTATTATTTATTTATTTATTTATTTATTTATTTTTCCAAAGTGCCAACGGCTCTCGCGCCGCGATGCGTCCGCCTTCGCCGGTTCCCCGGTCGGCCACGAAGTATTGCGCATGATTATACGCGATGTTAATATTTATTTAATTATTAAATAAATACATACATGTGTTTATTAATGATATACGCGATGTTAATATTTATTTAATTATTACCTATATTATGAATAAACTAACGGTGATTTTACACGATTTGACTACATACGTGACCGTGATATAGTGCCGAGGGCTCCCGCGCCGTCACGCGTCCGCCTTGGCACGGGTCGCCCGCGGCAGCGAGCGTTCGGCTCGCGGGGGTCCGCGGGGTGTTATTAGGGAGTGCGGCAGCCGTGCCGAGGCTCCGGCCGGCCGCCGGAAGTCCCGCGGGGGAGCGTCGGAGCTCCGCGAGGCCGGCCGGGGAGCCTCTTAGTCATCGCCCGCGCTCGCGGTGGTCCCGGTCGCTTAAAGTGCCACGGGAGGCGTAGCGATGCGAGTGAGTGTGCGCAAAGTGCGAGAGGCGGTGCATTTACGCGCCGTGTCCGCGAGAGGGAGGCAATTCCCCGTTGCGACCTCCGGGAGATCAGCGGGCCGCCGAAAAGGCTCGGCCGGGGTGCCTGGAGCCTCCTCGGGCGTCGAGTTAGGAGGGGGGCGCGCGGAGAACCGGCTGGATGTCCCCTGGAAGCTCAGCGGGCCGTGGGAAAGGCTTGGCCGGGGTGCCGGAAGCCTCGGCCGGCTTAAAAGTGAGGAGGAAAGCGCGCGGAGAACCGGCCGGAGGTCCCCTGGAAGCTCAGCGGGCCGTGGAGAAAGCTTAGCCGGGGTGCCTGGAGCCTCGGCCGGCTTAAAATGTGAGGAGGAAAGCGCGCGGAGAACCGGCCGGAGGTCCCCTGGAAGCTCAGCGGGACGTGGGAAACGCTTGGCCGGGGTGCCGGAAGCCTCGGCCGGCTTAAAAGTGAGGAGGAAAGCGCGCGGAGAACCGGCCGGAGGTCCCCTGGAAGCTCAGCGGGCCGTGGGAAACGCTTGGCCGGGGTGCCGGGAGCCTCGGCCGGCTTAAAACGTGAGGAGGAAAGCACCGGGAGAACCGGCTGGAGGTCTTCTGGAAGCTCAGCGGGCCGCCGAAAACGCGTAGCCGAGGTGCCGGGAGCCTCCTCGGGCGTCAAAAGTGAGGAGCGACGCACCCCCGAGAACCGCCCGGGTCCTCCAGCCACCGTTGAAAAAGACGTCGAGTCAGGCTACCTTAAGAGAGTCACAGTTACTCCCGCCGTTTACCCGCGCGGAGCGTCATCGCCTCCGCGAACCGTCAAAAATAAATAAATACATTAAATAAATGTCAAGTGAGCCTACCTTAAGAGAGTCGTAGTTACTCCCGCCGTTTGGCCGCTCAAAGTGTCATCGGAAGCGGACCCACGCAAGTAAGTGTGCGCAAAGTGCGAGAGGTGGTGTTTTTACTCGCCGCGTCCGCCAGAGGGAGGCAATTCCCCGCCGCGGCGGCACCGGCAGCTTCCGAGCGTCTCCCCGAGCGCTCGGAAGTCCGTGCGGGGGGGAGATGAGAGCCGTGCGAGGTACCAGGTGGAGCCGGACGGCGCGGTGCTTCCAAGCAGCCGATCCGCTGGGCTTGGAGCTATTTTCGGCCACTTGGCGCGCGAGCACGGCCTCCCGGGTGGTGCCGGGGGGTGGTGCGTGAGCGCGCCGGCCGCTGGAAGTCCCGCGGAGGAGCGCCGGAGCTCCGCGAGGCCGGCCGGGGAGCCTCTTAGTCGTCACCCGGGGCCGCCGGAGCACCGGGGGGTGGTGCGCGAGCGCGCCGGCCGCCGGAGGTCCCGCGGAGGAGCGTCGGAGCTCCGCGAGGCCGGGGAGCCTCTCGGTAATCACCCGGGGCCGGCGGAGCGTTATTCGGCCGCTCTGCGCGCGCGCGCACGGCCTCCCGGCGGTGCCGGGGGGTGGTGCGCGAGCGCGCCGGCCGCCGGAGGTCCCGCGGAGGAGCGTCGGAGCTCCGCGAGGCCGGGGAGCCTCTCGGTAATCACCCGGGGCCGGCGGAGCGTTATTCGGCCGCTCTGCGCGCGCGCGCACGGCCTCCCGGCGCCTCCGCGAACCGCCAAAATAAATGTCAAGTGAGCCTACCTTAAGAGAGTCACAGTTACTCCCGCCGTTTACCCGCGCGGAGCGTCATCGCCTCCGCGAACCGTCAAAAATAAATAAGTACATAAATGAATAAATGTCAAGTGAGCCTACCTTAAGAGAGTCACAGTTACTCCCGCCGTTTACCCGCGCGGAGCGTCATCGCCTCCGCGAACCGTCAAAAATAAATAAATACATAAGTAAATAGATGTCAAGTGAGCCTACCTTAAGAGAGTCACAGTTACTCCCGCCGTTTACCCGCGCGGAGCGTCATCGCCTCCGCGAACCGTCAAAAATAAATAAATACATGAATAAATAGTCAAGTGAGCATACCTTAGGAGAGTCGCAGTTACTCCCGCCGTTTACCCGCGCGGAGCGTCATCGCCTCCGCGAACCGTCAAAAATAAATAAATACATGAATAAATAAATGTCAAGTGAGCCTACCTTAAGAGAGTCACAGTTACTCCCGCCGTTTACCCGCGCAAAGTGCGAGAGGCGGTGTATTTACTCGCCGTGTCCGCGAGAGGGAGGTAACTCCCCGTTGCGACCTCCGGGAGAGCAACGGGCCGCCGAAAACGCTCAGCCGAGGTGCTGGAAGCCTCGGCCGGCTCGCAAAGCGAGGCGCGAGGCACCGGGAGAACCGGCTGGAGGTCCCCTGGAAGCTCAGCGGGCCGTGGGAAACGCTCAGCCGAGGTGCTGGAAGCCTCGGCCGGCTCACAAAGCGAGGCGCGAGGCACCGGGAGAACCGGCTGGAGGTCCCCTGGAAGCTCAGCGGGCCGTGGGAAACGCTTGGCCGGGGTGCCTGGAGCCTCGGCCGGCTTAAAAGTGAGGAGGAAGCGCGCGGAGAACCGGCTGGAGGTCCCCTGGAAGCTCAGCGGGGTGTGGGAAAAAGCTTAGCCGGGGTGCCGGAAGCCTCGGCCGGCTTAAAACGTGAGGAGGAAAGCACCGGGAGAACCGGCTGGAGGTCTTCTGGAAGCTCAGCGGGCCGTGGAGAAAGCTTAGCCGGGGTGCCGGAAGCCTCGGCCGGCTTAAAATGTGAGGAGGAAACCGGCTGGACGTCTTCTGGAAGATCAGCGGGCCGTGGAAAATGCTAAGCCGAGGTGCTGGTTGTCGAATAAGGCTCCGCCATCTCGTAGAAGGTGCTAATAAAGTTCATATCCGCTCGGCTGGAGGTAATTGGCCAGCGGACCGGCCGGCGGGACCTCCGTGACCGCCTATCCGCCTGGCGGTGCCTCCTGGCCGGCGTGCATTCCGGGCCGCGACCGCTCACTTACGGGACCCTGATTGGCCCGCGGACCGGCCGGCGGGACCTCCGTGACCGCCTATCCGCCTGGCGGTGCCTGCTGGCCGGCGTGCATTCCGGGCCGCGACCGCTCACTTACGGGACCCTGATTGGCCCGCGGACCGGCCGGCGGGACCTCCGTGACAGCCTACCCGCCTGGCGGTGGCTGCTGGCCGGCGCGGATTCCGGGCCGCGACCGCTAACTTACGGGACCCTAATTGGCCCGCGGACCAGCTGGCGGGACCTCCGTGACAGCCTACCCGCCTGGCGGTGCCTCCTGGCCGGCGTGGATTCCGGGCCGCGACCGCTAACTTACGGGACCCTAAACGGCCCGCGGACCAGCTGGCGGGACCTCCGTGACCGCCCATCCGCCTGCCGGTGCCTCCTGGCCGGCGTGGATTCCGGGCCGCGACCGCTAACTTACGGGACCATAAATGGCCCGCGGACCAGCTGGCGGGACCTCCGTGACCGCCTATCCGCCTGGCGGTGCCTCCTGGCCGGCCTGGATTCCGGGCCGCGACCGCTCACCTACGGGACCCTAAATGGCCCGCGGACCAGCCGGCGGGACCTCCGTGACAGCCTATCCGCCTCCCGGTGGCTGCTGGCCGGCGCGGATTCCGGGCCGCGACCGCTAACTTACGGGACCCCAATTGGCCCGCGGACCAGCCGGCGGGACCCCCGTGACCGCCTATCCGCCTTGGCCGGTTCCCCGGCCGGCCACGGATGGCGAGAATCCGGCCTCCTCGCCCGGAGCGCTCGTCGGCTTCGGCGAAAAATGCACTAAGTGCCAAACCCCATTCATTTACAATAGCGTGTCCGCCAGAGGGCGCAGTTCCCCCCGCGGACCGGCCGGCGGGACCTCCGTGACCGCCTATCCGCCTGGTGGTGGCTGCGGGCCGGCGCGAATTCCGGGCCGCGACCGCTAACTTACGGGACCCCGATTGGCCCGCGGACCAGCCGGCGGGACCTCCGTGACCGCCTATCCGCCTGCGCTGGTTCCCCGGCCGGCGCGAATTCCGGGCCGCGACCGCTAACTTACGGGACCCCGATTGGCCCGCGGACCAGCCGGCGGGACCTCCGTGACCGCCTATCCGCCTGCGCTGGTTCCCCGGCCGGCGCGAATTCCGGGCCGCGACCGCTAACTTACGGGACCCCGATTGGCCCGCGGACCAGCCGGCGGGACCTCCGTGACCGCCTATGCGCCTGCGCTGGTTCCCCGGCCGGCGCGAATTCCGGGCCGCGACCGCTAATTTACGGGACCCCAATTGGCCCGCGGACCAGCCGGCGGGACCTCCGTGACCGCCTATCCGCCTTCGCTGGTTCCCCGGTCGGCGTGTATTCCGGGCCGCGGCCGCTCACTTACGGGACCAAAATTGGCCCGCGGACCAGCCGGCGGGACCTCCGTGACCGCCTATCCGCCTGCGCTGGTTCCCCGGCCGGCGTGGATTCCGGACCGCGACCGCTAAATTACGGGACCCAAATTGGCCCGCGGACCAGCCGGCGGGACATCCGTGACCGCCTATCCGCCTTCGCTGGTTCCCCGGTCGGCCACAGATGACGAATATTCGGCCTCTCGCTCTGGAAGTCCTGCCGACTTAGCCGAAAATTTTCTAAGTGCCATCGGCTCTCGCTCGGAAAAGTGTCCGCCTCGTCTGGTTCCCCAGCTCGGCCTCAGAATTCGAAAATTCGGCCTCTCTGAGGTACCAGGGGTAGGCTTTATGTACTTGGTCCCCCCAGTTAGTGTACTCATCACTTTACCCCCCTTTCGCAAAATATAGTCGGCACGTATGTGCAGAACTGTTTATTTTCATTTTAAAAATTTTCTAAGTGCCAGCGGAAGCTGTCACACGAACTGTCCGAGCTACCACGGTGCCCATCCCGGGCAGTGACGGCAAAAGGCCGATGTGTGTTTGATGGAAGTCTGAATAATTTCTAAGTGCCAACGGCTCAACCGCCGTAAAGTGTCCGCCTCGGCTGGTTCTCCCGGTCGGCCCGAACGAGCGAAAATTCGGCCTCTTCCCCTGGAGGTCCGGAACATTTTGGCGAATATTTTCAAAGTGCCAACGGCTGTTGCGCCGTAAAGTGTCCGCCTCGGCTGGTTCTCCCGGTCGGCCCGAACGAGCGAAAATTCGGCCTCTTCCCCTGGAGGTCCGGAACATTTTGGCGAATATTTTCAAAGTGCCAACGGCTGTTGCGCCGTAAAGTGTCCGACCCGGCCGGTTCCTCCGGTCGGCCCGAACGAGCGAAAATTCGGCCTCTTCCCCTGGAGGTCCGGAACATTTTGGCGAATATTTTCAAAGTGCCAACGGCTGTTGCGCCGTAACGTGTCCGACCCGGCCGGTTCCTCCGGTCGGCCCGAACGAGCGAAAATTCGGCCTCTTCCCCTGGAGGTCCGGAACATTTTGGCGAATATTTTCAAAGTGCCAACGGCTGTTGCGCCGTAACGTGTCCGACCCGGCCGGTTCCTCCGGTCGGCCCGAACGAGCGAAAATTCGGCCTCTTCCCCTGGAGGTCCGGAACATTTTGGCGAATATTTTCAAAGTGCCAACGGCTGTTGCGCCGTAACGTGTCCGACCCGGCCGGTTCCTCCGGTCGGCCCGAACGAGCGAAAATTCGGCCTCTTCCCCTGGAGGTCCGGACGACTTTGGCGAATATTTTCTAAGTGCGAACGGCTGTTGCGCCGTAACGTGTCCGACCCGGCCGGTTCCTCCGGTCGGCCCGAACGAGCGAAAATTCGGCCTCTTCCCCTGGAGGTCCGGACGACTTTGACGAATATTTTCTAAGTGCCAACGGCTGTTCCGCCGTAACGTGTCCGACCCGGCCGGTTCCTCCGGTCGGCCTGAACAAGTGAAAATTCGGCCTCTTCCCCTGGAGGTCCGGAACATTTTGGCGAATATTTTCTAAGTGCCATCGGCTCTTCCGCCGTAAGGTGTCCGACCCGGCCGGTTCCTCCGGTCGGCCTGAACGAGCGAAAATTCGGCCTCTTCCCCTGGAGGTCCTGTCAAGTTTAACGAATATTTTCTAAGTGCCATCGGCTCTTCCGCCGTAATGTGTCCGACTCGGCCGGTTCCTCCGGTCGGCCTGAACGAGCGAAAATTCGGCCTCTTCCCCTGGAGGTCCTGTCAAGTTTAACGAATATTTTCTAAGTGCCATCGGCTCTTCCGCCGTAAGGTGTCCGACTCGGCCGGTTCCTCCGGTCGGCCTGAACGAGCGAAAATTCGGCCTCTTCCCCTGGAGGTCCTGTCAAGTTTAACGAATATTTTCTAAGTGCCATCGGCTCTTCCGCCGTAAGGTGTCCGACTCGGCCGGTTCCTCCGGTCGGCCTGAACAAGCGAAAATTCGGCCTCTTCCCCTGGAGGTCCGTTCAAGTTTAACGAATATTTTCTAAGTGCCATCGGCTCTTCCGCCGTAAGGTGTCCGACTCGGCTGGTTCCCGATGTCGGCCAGAACAAGTGGAAACTCGGCCTCTTCCCCTGGAGGTCAGTTGAAGTTTAACGAATATTTTCAAAGTGCCAACGGCTGCTCCGCCGTAAAGCGTCCGACTCGGCTGGTTCCCGATGTCGGCCAGAACAAGTGAAAATTCGGCCTCTTCCCCTGGAGGTCCGTTCAAGATTAACGAATATTTTCTAAGTGCCAACGGCTGCTCCGCCGTAAAGCGTCCGACTCGGCTGGTTCCCGATGTCGGCCAGAACAAGTGAAAATTCGGCCTCTTCCCCTGGAGGTCCGTTCAAGATTAACGAATATTTTCTAAGTGCCAACGGCTCTTGCGCCGAAAAGCGTCCGCCTCGGCTGGTTCCCGATGTCGGCCAGAACAAGTGAAAATTCGGCCTCTTCCCCTGGAGGTCCGTTCAAGATTAACGAATATTTTCTAAGTGCCAACGGCTCTTGCGCCGAAAAGCGTCCGCCTCGGCTGGTTCCCGCGGTCGGACACAAAATGTGTCAATTCGGCCTCTCTGAGGTACCAGGGGAGGGCTTTATGTACTTGGTCCCCCCACTTAGTGTACTCATCACTTTACCCCCCTTTCGCAAAATATAGTCGGCACGTATGTGCAGAACTGTTTATTTTCATTTTAAAAATTGTCTAAGTGCCAGCGGAAGCTGTCACACGAACTGTCCGAGCTACCACGGTGCCCATCCCGGGCAGTGACGGCAAAAGGCCGATGTGTGTTTGATGGAAGTCTGAATAATTTCTAAGTGCCAACGGCTCAACCGCCGTAAAGTGTCCGCCTCGGCCGGTTCTCCCGGTCGGCCCGAACGAGCGAAAATTCGGCCTCTTTCCCTGGAGGTCCGGAACATTTTGGCGAATATTTTCTAAGTGCCAACGGGTGCTCCGCCGTAAAGTGTCCGCCTCGGCTGGTTCCCCCGGTCGGCCAGAACAAGTGAAAATTCGGCCTCTTCCCCTGGAGGTCCGGAACATTTTGGCGAATATTTCCTAAGTGCCAACGGCTGTTCCGCCGTAAAGAGTCCGACTCGGCTGGTTCCCGATGTCGGCCAGAACAAGTGAAAAATCGGCCTCTTCCCCTGGAAGTCCGGCCGAGTTAAGGCAAATATTTCCTAAGTGCCAACGGCTGTTCCGCCGTAAAGGGTCCGACTCGGCTGGTTCCCGATGTCGGCCAGAACAAGTGAAAAATCGGCCTCTTCCCCTGGAAGTCCGGCCGAGTTAAGGCAAATATTTCCTAAGTGCCAACGGCTGCTCCGCCGTAAAGCGTCCGACTCGGCTGGTTCCCGATGTCGGCCAGAATAAGTGGAAATTCGGCCTCTTCCCCTGGAGGTCCGTTCAAGATTAACGAATATTTTCTAAGTGCCAACGGCTGCTCCGCCGAAAAGCGTCCGACTCGGCTGGTTCCCGATGTCGGCCAGAACAAGTGAAAATTCGGCCTCTTCCCCTGGAGGTCAGTTGAAGTTTAACGAATATTTTCTAAGTGCCAACGGCTGTTCCGCCGTAAAGAGTCCGACTCGGCTGGTTCCCGATGTCGGCCAGAACAAGTGAAAATTCGGCCTCTTCCCCTGGAGGTCAGTTGAAGTTTAACGAATATTTTCTAAGTGCCAACGGCTGTTCCGCCGTAAAGAGTCCGACTCGGCTGGTTCCCGATGTCGGCCAGAACAAGTGAAAATTCGGCCTCTTCCCCTGGAAGTCCGGCCGAGTTAAGGCAAATATTTCCCAAGTGCCAACGGCTGTTCCGCCGTAAAGGGTCCGACTCGGCTGGTTCCCGATGTCGGCCAGAACAAGTGAAAAATCGGCCTCTTCCCCTGGAAGTCCGGCCAAGTTCGGCGAATATTTCCTAAGTGCCAACGGCTGTTCCGCCGTAAAGAGTCCGACTCGGCTGGTTCCCGATGTCGGCCAGAACAAGTGAAAATTCGGCCTCTTCCCCTGGAAGTCCGGCCGAGTTAAGGCAAATATTTCCTAAGTGCCAACGGCTGTTCCGCCGTAAAGAGTCCGACTCGGCTGGTTCCCGATGTCGGCCAGAACAAGTGAAAAATCGGCCTCTTCCCCTGGAAGTCCGGCCAAGTTCGGCGAATATTTCCTAAGTGCCAACGGCTGTTCCGCCGTAAAGAGTCCGACTCGGCTGGTTCCCGATGTCGGCCAGAACAAGTGAAAATCCGGCCTCTTCCCCTGGAAGTCCGGCCGAGTTAAGGCAAATATTTCCTAAGTGCCAACGGCTGTTCCGCCGTAAAGAGTCCGACTCGGCTGGTTCCCGATGTCGGCCAGAACAAGTGAAAATCCGGCCTCTTCCCCTGGAAGTCCGGCCGAGTTAAGGCGAATATTTCCTAAGTGCCAACGGCTGCTCAGCCTTAAAGTGTCCGACTCGGCTGGTTCCCGATGTCGGCCAGAACAAGTGAAAATCCGGCCTCTTCCCCTGGAAGTCCGGCCGAGTTAAGGCGAATATTTCCTAAGTGCCAACGGCTGCTCAGCCTTAAAGTGTCCGACTCGGCCGGTTCCCGATGTCGGCCAGAACAAGTGAAAATCCGGCCTCTTCCCCTGGAAGTCCGGCCGAGTTAAGGCAAATATTTCCTAAGTGCCAACGGCTGTTCCGCCGTAAAGGGTCCGACTCGGCTGGTTCCCGATGTCGGCCAGAACAAGTGAAAAATCGGCCTCTTCCCCTGGAGGTCCGGAACATTTTGGCGAATATTTCCTAAGTGCCAACGGCTGTTCCGCCGTAAAGTGTCCGCCTCGGCTGGTTCCCGATGTCGGCCAGAACAAGTGAAAATCCGGCCTCTTCCCCTGGAGGTCCGGAACATTTTGGCAAATATTTCCTAAGTGCCAACGGCTGCTCCGCCGTAAAGTGTCCGACTCGGCCGGTTCCCCCGGTCGTCCAGAACAAGTGAAAATCCGGCCTCTTCCCCTGGAAGTCCGGCCGAGTTAAGGCAAATATTTCCTAAGTGCCAACGGCTGCTCAGCCTTAAAGTGTCCGACTCGGCTGGTTCCCGATGTCGGCCAGAACAAGTGAAAATCCGGCCTCTTCCCCTGGAAGTCCGGCCGAGTTAAGGCGAATATTTCCTAAGTGCCAACGGCTGCTCAGCCTTAAAGTGTCCGACTCGGCTGGTTCCCGATGTCGGCCAGAACAAGTGAATATTCGGCCTCTTCCCCTGGAGGTCCGGAACATTTTGGCAAATATTTCCTAAGTGCCAACGGCTGCTCCGCCGTAAAGTGTCCGACTCGGCTGGTTCCCGATGTCGGCCAGAACAAGTGAAAATCCGGCCTCTTCCCCTGGAAGTCCGGCCAAGTTCGGCGAATATTTCCTAAGTGCCAACGGCTGTTCCGCCGTAAAGAGTCCGACTCGGCTGGTTCCCGATGTCGGCCAGAACAAGTGAATATTCGGCCTCTTCCCCTGGAGGTCCGTTCAAGATTAACGAATATTTTCTAAGTGCCAACGGCTGCTCCGCCGTAAAGCGTCCGACTCGGCTGGTTCCCGATGTCGGCCAGAACAAGTGAATATTCGGCCTCTTCCCCTGGAGGTCCGTTCAAGATTAACGAATATTTTCTAAGTGCCAACGGCTGCTCCGCCGTAAAGCGTCCGACTCGGCTGGTTCCCGATGTCGGCCAGAACAAGTGAAAATTCGGCCTCTTCCCCTGGAGGTCAGTTGAAGTTTAACGAATATTTTCTAAGTGCCAACGGCTGCTCCGCCGTAAAGCGTCCGACTCGGCTGGTTCCCGATGTCGGCCAGAACAAGTGAAAATTCGGCCTCTTCCCCTGGAGGTCAGTTGAAGTTTAACGAATATTTTCAAAGTGCCAACGGCTGCTCCGCCGTAAAGCGTCCGACTCGGCTGGTTCCCGATGTCGGCCAGAACAAGTGAAAATTCGGCCTCTTCCCCTGGAGGTCCGTTCAAGATTAACGAATATTTTCTAAGTGCCAACGGCTCTTGCGCCGAAAAGCGTCCGCCTCGTCTGGTTCCCGCGGTCGGACACAAAATGTGTCAATTCGGCCTCTCTGAGGTACCAGGGGTAGGCTTTATGTACTTGGTCCCCCCACTTAGTGTACTCATCACTTTACCCCCCTTTCGCAAAATATAGTCGGCACGTATGTGCAGAACTGTTTATTTTCATTTTAAAAATTGTCTAAGTGCCAGCGGAAGCTGTCACACGAACTGTCCTAGCTACCACGGTGCCCATCCCGGGCAGTGACGGCAAAAGGCCGATGTGTGTTTATGGAAGTCTGAATAATTTCTAAGTGCCAACGGCTCAACCGCCGTAAAGTGTCCGCCTCGGCTGGTTCTCCCGGTCGGCCCGAACGAGCGAAAATTCGGCCTCTTCCCCTGGAGGTCCGGAACATTTTGGCGAATATTTTCAAAGTGCCAACGGCTGCTCCGCCGTAAAGTGTCCGCCTCGGCTGGTTCCCCCGGTCGGCCAGAACAAGTGAAAATTCGGCCTCTTCCCCTGGAGGTCCGGAACATTTTGGCGAATATTTTCAAAGTGCCAACGGCTGCTCCGCCGTAAAGTGTCCGCCTCGGCTGGTTCCCCCGGTCGGCCAGAACAAGTGAAAATTCGGCCTCTTCCCCTGGAGGTCCGGAACATTTTGGCGAATATTTCCTAAGTGCCAACGGCTGCTCCGCCGTAAAGTGTCCGACTCGGCTGGTTCCCCCGGTCGGCCAGAACAAGTGAAAAATCGGCCTCTTCCCCTGGAAGTCCGGCCGAGTTAAGGCAAATATTTCCTAAGTGCCAACGGCTGCTCAGCCTTAAAGGGTCCGACTCGGCTGGTTCCCGATGTCGGCCAGAACAAGTGAAAATTCGGCCTCTTCCCCTGGAAGTCCGGCCGAGTTAAGGCAAATATTTCCTAAGTGCCAACGGCTGCTCCGCCGTAAAGCGTCCGACTCGGCTGGTTCCCGATGTCGGCCAGAACAAGTGAAAATTCGGCCTCTTCCCCTGGAGGTCCGTTCAAGATTAACGAATATTTCCTAAGTGCCAACGGCTGTTCCGCCGTAAAGAGTCCGACTCGGCTGGTTCCCGATGTCGGCCAGAACAAGTGAAAAATCGGCCTCTTCCCCTGGAAGTCCGGCCGAGTTCGGCGAATATTTCCTAAGTGCCAACGGCTGTTCCGCCGTAAAGAGTCCGACTCGGCTGGTTCCCGATGTCGGCCAGAACAAGTGAAAATCCGGCCTCTTCCCCTGGAAGTCCGGCCGAGTTAAGGCAAATATTTCCTAAGTGCCAACGGCTGTTCCGCCGTAAAGGGTCCGACTCGGCTGGTTCCCGATGTCGGCCAGAACAAGTGAAAAATCGGCCTCTTCCCCTGGAAGTCCGGCCGAGTTCGGCGAATATTTCCTAAGTGCCAACGGCTGTTCCGCCGTAAAGAGTCCGACTCGGCTGGTTCCCGATGTCGGCCAGAACAAGTGAAAATCCGGCCTCTTCCCCTGGAAGTCCGGCCGAGTTAAGGCAAATATTTCCTAAGTGCCAACGGCTGTTCCGCCGTAAAGAGTCCGACTCGGCTGGTTCCCGATGTCGGCCAGAACAAGTGAAAAATCGGCCTCTTCCCCTGGAAGTCCGGCCGAGTTCGGCGAATATTTCCTAAGTGCCAACGGCTGTTCCGCCGTAAAGAGTCCGACTCGGCTGGTTCCCGATGTCGGCCAGAACAAGTGAAAATCCGGCCTCTTCCCCTGGAAGTCCGGCCGAGTTAAGGC
Source organism: Syngnathus scovelli (assembly GCF_024217435.2). NCBI lineage: Eukaryota > Metazoa > Chordata > Actinopteri > Syngnathiformes > Syngnathidae > Syngnathus > Syngnathus scovelli. The sequence goes on from NW_026061207.1 coordinate 59,738, forward strand.
AAATATTTCCTAAGTGCCAACGGCTGTTCCGCCGTAAAGGGTCCGACTCGGCTGGTTCCCGATGTCGGCCAGAACAAGTGAAAAATCGGCCTCTTCCCCTGGAAGTCCGGCCGAGTTCGGCGAATATTTCCTAAGTGCCAACGGCTGTTCCGCCGTAAAGAGTCCGACTCGGCTGGTTCCCGATGTCGGCCAGAACAAGTGAAAATCCGGCCTCTTCCCCTGGAAGTCCGGCCGAGTTAAGGCGAATATTTCCTAAGTGCCAACGGCTGTTCCGCCGTAAAGGGTCCGACTCGGCTGGTTCCCGATGTCGGCCAGAACAAGTGAAAAATCGGCCTCTTCCCCTGGAAGTCCGGCCGAGTTCGGCGAATATTTCCTAAGTGCCAACGGCTGTTCCGCCGTAAAGAGTCCGACTCGGCTGGTTCCCGATGTCGGCCAGAACAAGTGAAAATCCGGCCTCTTCCCCTGGAAGTCCGGCCGAGTTAAGGCGAATATTTCCTAAGTGCCAACGGCTGTTCCGCCGTAAAGGGTCCGACTCGGCTGGTTCCCGATGTCGGCCAGAACAAGTGAAAAATCGGCCTCTTCCCCTGGAAGTCCGGCCGAGTTCGGCGAATATTTCCTAAGTGCCAACGGCTGTTCCGCCGTAAAGAGTCCGACTCGGCTGGTTCCCGATGTCGGCCAGAACAAGTGAAAATCCGGCCTCTTCCCCTGGAAGTCCGGCCGAGTTAAGGCGAATATTTCCTAAGTGCCAACGGCTGCTCAGCCTTAAAGTGTCCGACTCGGCTGGTTCCCGATGTCGGCCCGAACGAGCGAAAATTCGGCCTCTTCCCCTGGAGGTCCGGAACATTTTGGCGAATATTTCCTAAGTGCCAACGGCTGCTCCGCCGTAAAGTGTCCGACTCGGCTGGTTCCCGATGTCGGCCAGAACAAGTGAAAATCCGGCCTCTTCCCCTGGAAGTCCGGCCAAGTTCGGCGAATATTTCCTAAGTGCCAACGGCTGCTCCGCCGTAAAGAGACCGACTCGGCTGGTTCCCGATGTCGGCCAGAACAAGTGAAAATTCGGCCTCTTCCCCTGGAGGTCAGTTGAAGTTTAACGAATATTTCCTAAGTGCCAACGGCTGCTCCGCCGTAAAGTGTCCGACTCGGCTGGTTCCCGATGTCGGCCAGAACAAGTGAATATTCGGCCTCTTCCCCTGGAGGTCCGGAACATTTTGGCAAATATTTCCTAAGTGCCAACGGCTGCTCCGCCGTAAAGAGTCCGACTCGGCTGGTTCCCGATGTCGGCCAGAACAAGTGAAAAATCGGCCTCTTCCCCTGGAAGTCCGGCCGAGTTCGGCGAATATTTCCTAAGTGCCAACGGCTGTTCCGCCGTAAAGAGTCCGACTCGGCTGGTTCCCGATGTCGGCCAGAACAAGTGAAAATTCGGCCTCTTCCCCTGGAGGTCCGTTCAAGATTAACGAATATTTTCTAAGTGCCAACGGCTGCTCCGCCGTAAAGCGTCCGACTCGGCTGGTTCCCGATGTCGGCCAGAACAAGTGAAAATTCGGCCTCTTCCCCTGGAAGTCCGGCCGAGTTAAGGCAAATATTTCCTAAGTGCCAACGGCTGCTCAGCCTTTAAGTGTCCGACTCGGCTGGTTCCCGATGTCGGCCAGAACAAGTGAAAATCCGGCCTCTTCCCCTGGAAGTCCGGCCGAGTTAAGGCAAATATTTCCTAAGTGCCAACGGCTGCTCAGCCGTAAAGGGTCCGACTTGGCTGGTTCCCGATGTCGGCCAGAACAAGTGAAAATTCGGCCTCTTCCCCTGGAGGTCAGTTGAAGTTTAACGAATATTTTCTAAGTGCCAACGGCTGCTCCGCCGTAAAGTGTCCGCCTCGGCCGGTTCACCCAGTCGGCCAGAACAAGTGAAAATTTGGCCTCTTCCCCTGGAGGTCCGGAACATTTTGGCGAATATTTTCTAAGTGCCAACGGCTGCTCCGCCGTAAAGCGTCCGACTCGGCTGGTTCCCGATGTCGGCCAGAACAAGTGACAATTCGGCCTCTTCCCCTGGAGGTCCTTTCAAGTTTAACGAATATTTTCTAAGTGCCAACGGCTGCTCCGCCTTAAAGCGTCCGACTCGGCTGGTTCCCGATGTCGGCCAGAACAGGTGAAAATTCGGCCTCTTCCCCTGGAGGTCCGTTCAAGTTTGGCGAATATTTTCTAAGTGCCAACGGCTGCTCCGCCTTAAAGTGTCCGACTCGGCTGGTTCCCGATGTCGGGCAGAACAAGTGACAATTCGGCCTCTTCCCCTGGAAGTCCGGCCGAGTTTGGCGAATATTTTCTAAGTGCCAACGGCTGCTCCGCCGTAAAGAGTCCGACTCGGCTGGTTCCCGATGTCGGCCAGAAAAAGTGACAATTCGGCCTCTTCCCCTGGAGGTCCTTTGAAGTTTAGCGAATATTTTCTAAGTGCCAACGGCTCTTGCGCCGAAAAGCGTCCGCCTCGGCTGGTTCCCGCGGTCGGCCGTAATAGGCGAAAATTCGGCCTCTTCCCCTGGAGCGACCTCCAAATTTGGGCGAAATTTTTTCTAAGTGCCTAAAGGTACCAGGGGTTGGGGTACCAGGGGTGCATTACCAACTGGTCTTTTGTCAACCCATGTACTTTTTCTAGAGTACATGGGTTGGTCCCCCCACTTAGTGTACTCATCACTTTACCCCCCTTTCGCAAAATATAGTCAGAACGAGCATGGGGGACGCAATTGTTTTCCATGCAAATCAATTGGGCCTGGTCCGAGCGCTGGTAACGGCCGCCAGCAAGCGTCCCCTGCTCGGATAGCAGAACTGAAGAAGGCACGGCACTTCCAGAGAGAGAGAGAGAAAATTTTCTAAGTGCCACATTTCTCAAAAATTTTCAAAGTGCCACATCTCTCAAAAAATTTCTAAGTGCCACATCTCTCAAAAAATTTCTAAGTGCCACATCTCTGAAAAAATTTCTAAGTGCCACATCTCTGAAAAACTTTCTAAGTGCCACATCTCTGAAAAATTTTCTAAGTGCCACAGCACGGCTGTGAAATATTCAAAGTCCTACAGGCATTGGCAGAATCCGCGGACGGCCGTCTGCTCCCGGCGGCCGCCGCGAAGCTACTACCCCCTCCCGGGGACGGCTGTCTGCTCCCGGCAGCCGTCCTTACCCCCCTCCCCCGTTTGCACCGCCTGAAGTTAGACCCGCCTTGGTAGGGCCCCCACCGGCCCCGGCTCGCCGGCGTTGGGTGGACGGTTCCTGCCCACTTGCGGGTCCCGGTCGCTTGGCAACCGACCGGGGAGGACCAGCCGCCTCCTTAAACACAGGCTGGAAGGGAAATCCGATCAAGCTACGGAGGACCGGCCGCCTCCATAAACTCAGGCCGGAAGGGAAATCCAATCAAGCTACGGAGGACCGGCCGCCTCCATAAACACAGGCCGGAAGGGAAATCCAATCAAGCTACGGAGGACCGGCCGCCTCCATAAACTCAGGCCGGAAGGGAAATCCGATCAAGTTACGGAGGACCGGTCGCCTCCCTAAACACAGGCCGGGCAAAAATCCACGAATGGCCCGTCAAGGGTAGAAGGTCATCCAAGGAAGGAGGTACCGGCCGCCTCCTTAAACACAGGCCGGGCAAAAATCTGCGAATGGCCCGTCAAGGGTAGTAGGTCATCCAAGAAAGGGGGTACCGGCCGCCTCTATTAACAGGCCGGGCAAAAATCTGCGAATGGGCCCGTCAAGGGTAGTGGGTCATCCAAGGAAGGAGGTACCGGCCGCCTCCTTAAACACAGGCCGGGCAAAAATCTGCGAATGGCCCGTCAAGGGTAGTAGGTCATCCAAGAAAGGGGGGTACCGGCCGCCTCTATTAACAGGCCGGGCAAAAATCTGCGAATGGGCCCGTCAAGGTAGTGGGTCATCCAAGGAAGGAGGTACCGGCGCCTCCTTAAACACAGGCCGGGCAAAAATCTGCGAATGGCCCGTCAAGGGTAGTAGGTCATCCAAGAAAGGGGGGTACCGGCCGCCTCTATTAACAGGCCGGGCAAAAATCTGCGAATGGGCCCGTCAAGGGTAGTGGGTCATCCAAGGAAGGAGGTACCGGCCGCCTCCTTAAACACAGGCCGGGCAAAAATCTGCGAACGGTCCGTCAAGGATTCTGGCTCATCCAAGAAAGGGGGTACCGGCCGCCTTACTAACAGGCCGGAGTACAGGGGGCGAAAGGCTGTCGATTGGGGAAGGATCGGGGCCACGGCTAATCTAGCGATGCCCGCGTCGGGCGGTCACTCCGACGAATGAGCGGGGCCGAATCCGGCGCGAGGCGGCCTTCAGGCACGTGGTTCGAGACGACCTCACCCGGCTCTAGCCCGGAGGATCGGAGGCAACGGCCGTCTCCTTAAGCTAAGGCCGGACGAAAATCTGCGGATGCGGTCCATCCAAGGCAGACGGAGGTACCGGCCGCCTCGGTAAACAAAGCCCGGGCAAAAATCTGCGAATGGTCCGTCAAGGATTTCTGGCTCATCCAAGGTGGGGGTACCGGCCGCCTCTATTAACAGGCCGGAGTACAGGGGGCGAAAGGCTGTCGATGGGGAAGGATCGGGGCCACGGCTAATCTAGCGATGCCCGCGTCGGGCGGTCACTCCGACGAATGAGCGGGGCCGAATCCGGCGTAGGCGGCCTTCAGGCACGTGGTTCGAGACGACCTCACCCGGCTCTAGCCCGGAGGATCGGAGGCAACGGCCGTCTCCTTAAGCTAAGGCCGGACGAAAATCTGCGGATGCGGTCATCCAAGGCAGACGGAGGTACCGGCCGCCTCGGTAAATAAA
>NW_026061208.1:0-2500 GCF_024217435.2 Syngnathus scovelli
TCTGCGAACGGCCCGTCAAGGGTTCTGTCTCATCCAAGAAAGGGGTACCGGCCGCCTCAGAGGCCGGAGCGAAGGGGGCGAAAGGCTGTCGATGGGGAAGGATCGGGGCCACGGCTAATCTAGCGATGCCCGCGTCGGGCGGTCACTCCGACGAATGAGCGGGGCCGAATCCGGCGTAGGCGGCCTTCAGGCACGTGGTTCGAGACGACCTCACCCGGCTCTAGCCCGGAGCGAATATCATCTCCAAGGTGTGGAGGCAACGGCCGTCTCCTTAAGCTAAGGCCGGACGAAAATCTGCGGATGCGGTCCATCCAAGGCAGACGGAGGTACCGGCCGCCTCGGTAAATAAAGCCCGGGCAAAAATCTGCGAACGGCCCGTCAAGGGTTCTGTCTCATCCAAGAAAGGGGTACCGGCCGCCTCAGAGGCCGGAGCGAAGGGGGCGAAAGGCTGTCGATGGGGAAGGATCGGGGCCACGGCTAATCTAGCGATGCCCGCGTCGGGCGGTCACTCCGACGAATGAGCGGGGCCGAATCCGGCGTAGGCGGCCTTCAGGCACGTGGTTCGAGACGACCTCACCCGGCTCTAGCCCGGAGGATCGGAGGCAACGGCCGTCTCCTTAAGCTAAGGCCGGACGAAAATCTGCGGATGCGGTCCATCCAAGGCAGACGGAGGTACCGGCCGCCTCGGTAAACAGAGGCCGGGCAAAAATCTGCGAACGGTCCGTCAAGGATTCTGTCTCATCCAAGAAAGGGGGTACCGGCCGCCTTACTAACAGGCCGGAGCACAGGGGGCGAAAGGCTGTCGATGGGGAAGGATCGGGGCCACGGCTAATCTAGCGATGCCCGCGTCGGGCGGTCACTCCGACGAATGAGCGGGGCCGAATCCGGCGTAGGCGGCCTTCAGGCACGTGGTTCGAGACGACCTCACCCGGCTCTAGCCCGGAGGATCGGAGGCAACGGCCGTCTCCTTAAGCTAAGGCCGGACGAAAATCTGCGGATGCGGTCCATCCAAGGCAGACGGAGGTACCGGCCGCCTCGGTAAACAAAGCCCGGGCAAAAATCTGCGAACGGCCCGTCAAGGGTTCTGGCTCATCCAAGAAAGGGGTACCGGCCGCCTCAGAGGCCGGAGCGAAGGGGGCGAAAGGCTGTCGATGGGGAAGGATCGGGGCCACGGCTAATCTAGCGATGCCCGCGTCGGGCGGTCACTCCGACGAATGAGCGGGGCCGAATCCGGCGCGAGGCGGCCTTCAGGCACGTGGTTCGAGACGACCTCACCCGGCTCTAGCCCGGAGCGAATATCATCTCCAAGGTGTGGAGGCAACGGCCGTCTCCTTAAGCTAAGGCCGGACGAAAATCTGCGGATGCGGTCCATCCAAGGCAGACGGAGGTACCGGCCGCCTCGGTAAACAGAGGCCGGGCGAAAATCTGCGAATGGTCCGTTAAGGATTCTCTCTCATCCAAGGAAGGGGTACCGGCCGCCTCTATTAACAGGCCGGAGCACAAGGGGGCGAAAGGCTGTCGATGGGGAAGGATCGGGGCCACGGCTAATCTAGCGATGCCCGCGTCGGGCGGTCACTCCGACGAATGAGCGGGGCCGAATCCGGCGCGAGGCGGCCTTCAGGCACGTGGTTCGAGACGACCTCACCCGGCTCTAGCCCGGAGCGAAAAACACTCTTATAACCTGACCGACATGCGCCCATGACCCGCCTTGGTAGGGCCCCCACCGGCCCCGGCTACCGCCGGCGTTGGGTGGACGGTTCCTCCCCACTTGCGGGTCGCACTCCAGCGCTACGGCCGCCGCGCGAGCGCGCGCCCCGCGCCGCCCGCGCAGGCCTAGCGCGAACCGTACGGCAGCGAAACCGAGACGCCCCGGCTCAACCTCACCCAGAGGCCATCCACGGAGGCCGAGCGCGCGATCCGACTTGCGGCACGCCACGTGGGCGTCCGCCGGCCGCGCCGGTCGACCGCGAAACCGATTTCTCAAAGACCAAGCCCGAGTCCCAACCTCCGCACATATCCGCACACGCCTTCCCGACCACCGCGAAGCGGGAGGCGTCTATCGTGGCCGCCGGGGCGTATGACCCCTCCGCGTGAGGCGTGCGGGCTCGGGGGGGCCGCAACGACCGAGTCTGACTCGGACGGGGCGCAGCTTCCCTCCCGGTCGCAGCATCAGCGCCGAACGCGCGACGTCACCAGCCCCCCGGAACGGTTCGTCGGGAGCGCGGCAATGGCCCACATCTCACCTCGCCAGCCGGCCGCAGCGGGCCGCGCCGAACCGAGTCTGACTCGGGGTGCGCACAGTCCCGTCTGGGTCACGGAGGCGACGAGCTGTGACCGCCACCGTCGCCCCTTCGTCCTTCCGGATCCCCCCAGCGCCGGCAAAACTCCGCATCCTGGCCGCATCGCGTGACCGGGCGGGCCGCAACGACCGAGTCTGACTCGGACGGGGCGCAGCTTCCCGCCTCGGGCCATCGCAAAGCGTGCCTCGCGCGGGCAAAGT
>NW_026061208.1:12500-35000 GCF_024217435.2 Syngnathus scovelli
GGACGCCGGTCCCAAACCACCACCGCCGACCGCCACAAGGCGACAGCCACCATCCCCGACCGCCACCCCCCGACCGCCACCAGCCGACCGCCACAAGGCGACAGCCACCATCCCCAAGCGCCATCCCCGACCGCCACCAGCCGACCGCCACAAGGCGACAGCCACCATCCCCAAGCGCCACCCCCGACCGCCACCAGCCGACCGCCACAAGGCGACAGCCACCATCCCCAAGCGCCATCCCCGACCGCCACCAGCCGACCGCCACAAGGCGACAGCCACCATCCCCAAGCGCCACCCCCGACCGCCACCAGCCGACCGCCACAAGGCGACAGCCACCATCCCCAAGCGCCATCCCCGACCGCCACCCCCCGACCGCCACCAGCCGACCGCCACCAGCCGACCGCCACAAGGCGACAGCCACCATCCCCAAGCGCCACCCCCGACCGCCACCAGCCGACCGCCACCAGCCGACCGCCACAAGGCGACAGCCACCATCCCCAAGCGCCATCCCCGACCGCCACCACCCGACCGCCACCAGCCGACCGCCACCAGCCGACCGCCACAAGGCGACAGCCACCATCCCCAAGCGCCATCCCCGACCGCCACAAGGCGACCGCCACCAGCCGACCGCCACAAGGCGACAGCCACCATCCCCAAGCGCCACCAGCCGACCGCCACCAGCCGACCGCCACAAGGCGACAGCCACCATCCCCAAGCGCCACCCCCGACCGCCACCCCCCGACCGCCACCAGCCGACCGCCACAAGGCGACCGCCACAAGGCGACAGCCACCATCCCCAAGCGCCACCCCCGACCGCCACCCCCCGACCGCCACCAGCCGACCGCCACAAGGCGACAGCCACCATCCCCAAGCGCCATCCCCGACCGCCACCCCCCGACCGCCACAAGGCGACCGCCACCAGCCGACCGCCACAAGGCGACAGCCACCATCCCCAAGCGCCACCCCCGACCGCCGCCCCCCGACCGCCCCAAGGCGACCGCCACCAGCCGACCGCCACAAGGCGACAGCCACCATCCCCAAGCGCCATCCCCGACCGCCACCAGCCGACCGCCACCAGCCGACCGCCACAAGGCGACAGCCACCATCCCCAAGCGCCATCCCCGACCGCCACCAGCCGACCGCCACAAGGCGACAGCCACCATCCCCAAGCGCCATCCCCGACCGCCACCAGCCGACCGCCACCAGCCGACCGCCACCAGCCGACCGCCACAAGGCGACAGCCACCATCCCCAAGCGCCACCCCCGACCGCCACCAGCCGACCGCCACAAGGCGACAGCCACCATCCCCAAGCGCCATCCCCGACCGCCACCAGCCGACCGCCACAAGGCGACAGCCACCATCCCCAAGCGCCACCCCCGACCGCCACCAGCCGACCGCCACCAGCCGACCGCCACAAGGCGACAGCCACCATCCCCAAGCGCCACCCCCGACCGCCACCAGCCGACCGCCACCAGCCGACCGCCACAAGGCGACAGCCACCATCCCCAAGCGCCATCCCCGACCGCCACCACCCGACCGCCACCAGCCGACCGCCACCAGCCGACCGCCACCAGCCGACCGCCACAAGGCGACAGCCACCATCCCCAAGCGCCACCCCCGACCGCCACCAGCCGACCGCCACAAGGCGACAGCCACCATCCCCAAGCGCCATCCCCGACCGCCACCAGCCGACCGCCACCAGCCGACCGCCACCGGCCGACCGCCACCGGCCGTTCGCGGTGTGCGCCGCCGTTCCCCAAGCACCCTCCGGGACGAAGCCGGAGCCGGAGAATAGCAGCGGCCGTGCGTAAAAGCTGCGGCCGGGCCTCGCGGAAGGTCCCCGGGCAGCGAGCTGCCGAGCCCCGGCCTCCAGCTTCCACCAGATAATAGGACCGGGCGCGCGCAAAAGCTGCGGCCGGGCCTGGCGGAAGGTCCTCGGGCATCCAGCGAGATCACACGGCCCCCACCGGAGGCGGCTAGCGCCTCCGTAGAGTAGTGCCGGCCCGTGGAAGCGGCCGCCCGTCAGCCTGCGTTGCCGCTGGTCGAAAAATGCACTAAGTGCCAAACCCCATTCATTTACAACGGCGTGTCCGCCAGAGGGCGCACTTCCCCCGGCGGACCAGCCGGCGGGGCTCGTTAGAGAGTGTATCCGCCTGGCAGTGCCTCCTGGACGGCCTGTATTCCGGACCGCGACCGCTAACTTACGGGAGCCTAAACGGCCCGCGGACCAGCCGGCGGGTCCTCCGTGAAAGCCTATCCGCCTGGCGGTGCCTCCTGGACGGCCTGGATTCCGGACCGCGACCGCTAACTTACGGGACCCTAAACGGCCCGCGGACCAGCCGGCGGCTCCTCCGTGAAAGCCTATCCGCCTGGCGGTGCCTCCTGGCCGGCCTGGATTCCGGACCGCCACCGCTCACTCGCGGGACCCTAATCGGCCCGCGGACCAGCCGGCGGATCCTCCGTGAAAGCCTATCCGCCTTCGCCGGTTCCCCGGCCGGCCACGGGTGGCGAGAATCCGGCCTCCTCGCCCGGAGCGCGCTTCGACTTGGGCGAAAAATGCACCAAGTGCCAAACCCCATTCATTTACAACGGCGTGTCCGCCAGAGGGCGCACTTCCTCCGGCCGGCGGGGCTCGTTAGAGAGCGCGTCCGCCTTGGCCGGTTCCCCGGCCGGCCACGGGTGGCGAGAATCCGGCCTCCTCGCCCGGAGCGCGCTTCGACTTGGGCGAAAAATGCACCAAGTGCCAAACCCCATTCATTTACAACGGCGTGTCCGCCAGAGGGCGCACTTCCTCCGGCCGGCGGGGCTCGTTAGAGAGCGCGTCCGCCTTGGCCGGTTCCCCGGCCGGCCACGGGTGGCGAGAATCCGGCCTCCTCGCCCGGAGCGCGCTTCGACTTGGGCGAAAAATGCACCAAGTGCCAAACCCCATTCATTTACAACGGCGTGTCCGCCAGAGGGCGCACTTCCTCCGGCCGGCGGGGCTCGTTAGAGAGCGCGTCCGCCTTGGCCGGTTCCCCGGCCGGCCACGGGTGGCGAGAATCCGGCCTCCTCGCCCGGAGCGCGCTTCGACTTGGGCGAAAAATGCACCAAGTGCCAAACCCCATTCATTTACAACGGCGTGTCCGCCAGAGGGCGCACTTCCTCCGGCCGGCGGGGCTCGTTAGAGAGCGCGTCCGCCTTCGCCGGTTCCCCGGTCGGCCGCGAACGGCGAAAAGCCGGCCTCTTCCCCCGGAGCCCGGTGGGCGAATTTTTTTTTTTTTTTTTTTTTTCAAAGTGCCAACGGCTCTCGCGCCGCGCTGCGTCCGCCTTCGCCGGTTCCCCGGTCGGCCCGAACGAGCGAAAATTCGGCCTCTTGCCCCGGAGCCCGGTCGGCGAATTATTTATTTATTTATTTATTTATTTATTTTTCCAAAGTGCCAACGGCTCTCGCGCCGCGATGCGTCCGCCTTCGCCGGTTCCCCGGTCGGCCACGAACGGCCAAAAATCGGCCTCTCCCCCCGGAGCCCGGTCGGCGAATTATTATTTATTTATTTATTTATTTATTTATTTATTTATTTTTCCAAAGTGCCAACGGCTCTCGCGCCGCGATGCGTCCGCCTTCGCCGGTTCCCCGGTCGGCCACGAAGTATTGCGCATGATTATACGCGATGTTAATATTTATTTAATTATTAAATAAATACATACATGTGTTTATTAATGATATACGCGATGTTAATATTTATTTAATTATTACCTATATTATGAATAAACTAACGGTGATTTTACACGATTTGACTACATACGTGACCGTGATATAGTGCCGAGGGCTCCCGCGCCGTCACGCGTCCGCCTTGGCACGGGTCGCCCGCGGCAGCGAGCGTTCGGCTCGCGGGGGTCCGCGGGGTGTTATTAGGGAGTGCGGCAGCCGTGCCGAGGCTCCGGCCGGCCGCCGGAAGTCCGGCGGGGGAGCGTCGGAGCTCCGCGAGGCCGGCCGGGGAGCCTCTTAGTCATCGCCCGCGCTCGCGGTGGTCCCGGTCGCTTAAAGTGCCACGGGAGGCGTAGCGATGCCAGTGAGTGTGCGCCAAGTGCGAGAGGCGGTGCATTTACGCGCCGTGTCCGCGAGAGGGAGGCAATTCCCCGTTGCGACCTCCGGGAGATCAGCGGGCCGTTCAAATCGCTTAGCCGGGGTGCCGGGAGCCTCCTCGGGCGTCGAGTTAGGAGGGGGGCGCGCGGAGAACCGGCCGGAGGTCCCCTGGAAGCTCAGCGGGCCGTGGGAAACGCTTGGCCGGGGTGCCGGGAGCCTCGGCCGGCTTAAAAGTGAGGAGGAAAGCGCGCGGAGAACCGGCCGGAGGTCCCCTGGAAACTCAGCGGGACGTGGGAAAAAGCTCAGCCGGGGTGCCGGAAGCCTCGGCCGGCTTAAAACGTGAGGAGGAAAGCACCGGGAGAACCGGCTGGAGGTCTTCTGGAAGCTCAGCGGGCCGTTCAAAACGCTTAGCCGAGGTGCCTGGAGCCTCGGCCGGCTTACAAGTGAGGAGGAAAGCGCGCGGAGAACCGGCCGGAGGTCCCCTGGAAGCTCAGCGGGCCGTGGGAAACGCTTGGCCGGGGTGCCTGGAGCCTCGGCCGGCTTAAAAGTGAGGAGGAAAGCGCGCGGAGAACCGGCCGGAGGTCCCCTGGAAGCTCAGCGGGCCGTGGGAAAAAGCTTAGCCGGGGTGCCGGAAGCCTCGGCCGGCTTAAAACGTGAGGAGGAAAGCATCGGGAGAACCGGCTGGAGGTCTTCTGGAAGCTCAGCGGGCCGCCGAAAACGCGTAGCCGAGGTGCCGGGAGCCTCCTCGGGCGTCAAAAGTGAGGAGCGACGCACCCCCGAGAACCGCCTGGGTCCTCCAGCCACCGTTGAAAAAGACGTCGAGTCAGGCTACCTTAAGAGAGTCACAGCTACTCCCGCCGTTTACCCGCGCGGAGCGTCATCGCCTCCGCGAACCGTCAAAAATAAATAAATACATGAATAAATGTCAAGTGAGCCTACCTTAAGAGAGTCGTAGTTACTCCCGCCGTTTGGCCGCTCAAAGTGTCATCGGAAGCGGACCCACGCAAGTAAGTGTGCGCAAAGTGCGAGAGGTGGTGTTTTTACTCGCCGCGTCCGCCAGAGGGAGGCAATTCCCCGCCGCGGCGGCACCGGCAGCTTCCGAGCGTCTCCCCGAGCGCTCGGAAGTCCGTGCGGGGGGGAGATGAGAGCCGTGCGAGGTACCAGGTGGAGCCGGACGGCGCGGTGCTTCCAAGCAGCCGATCCGCTGGGCTTGGAGCTATTTTCGGCCACTTGGCGCGCGAGCACGGCCTCCCGGCGGTGCCGGGGGGTGGTGCGCGAGCGCGCCGGCCGCCGGAGGTCCCGCGGAGGAGCGTCGGAGCTCCGCGAGGCCGGGGAGCCTCTCGGTAATCACCCGGGGCCGGCGGAGCGTTATTCGGCCGCTCTGCGCGCGCGCGCACGGCCTCCCGGCGGTGCCGGGGGGTGGTGCGCGAGCGCGCCGGCCGCCGGAGGTCCCGCGGAGGAGCGTCGGAGCTCCGCGAGGCCGGGGAGCCTCTCGGTAATCACCCGGGGCCGGCGGAGCGTTATTCGGCCGCTCTGCGCGCGCGCGCACGGCCTCCCGGCGGTGCCGGGGGGTGGTGCGCGAGCGCGCCGGCCGCCGGAGGTCCCGCGGAGGAGCGTCGGAGCTCCGCGAGGCCGGGGAGCCTCTCGGTAATCACCCGGGGCCGGCGGAGCGTTATTCGGCCGCTCTGCGCGCGCGCGCACGGCCTCCCGGCGGTGCCGGGGGGTGGTGCGCGAGCGCGCCGGCCGCCGGAGGTCCCGCGGAGGAGCGTCGGAGCTCCGCGAGGCCGGGGAGCCTCTCGGTAATCACCCGGTGGCCGGCGGAGCGTTATTCGGCCGCTCTGCGCGCGCGCACGGCCTCCCGGCGGTGCCGGGGGGTGGTGCGCGAGCGCGCCGGCCGCCGGAGGTCCCGCGGAGGAGCGTCGGAGCTCCGCGAGGCCGGGGAGCCTCTCGGTAATCACCCGGGGCCGGCGGAGCGTTATTCGGCCGCTCTGCGCGCGCGCGCACGGCCTCCCGGCGGTGCCGGGGGGTGGTGCGCGAGCGCGCCGGCCGCCGGAGGTCCCGCGGAGGAGCGTCGGAGCTCCGCGAGGCCGGGGAGCCTCTCGGTAATCACCCGGGGCCGGCGGAGCGTTATTCGGCCGCTCTGCGCGCGCGCGCACGGCCTCCCGGCGGTGCCGGGGGGTGGTGCGCGAGCGCGCCGGCCGCCGGAGGTCCCGCGGAGGAGCGTCGGAGCTCCGCGAGGCCGGGGAGCCTCTCGGTAATCACCCGGGGCCGGCGGAGCGTTATTCGGCCGCTCTGCGCGCGCGCGCACGGCCTCCCGGCGGTGCCGGGGGGTGGTGCGCGAGCGCGCCGGCCGCCGGAGGTCCCGCGGAGGAGCGTCGGAGCTCCGCGAGGCCGGGGAGCCTCTCGGTAATCACCCGGGGCCGGCGGAGCGTTATTCGGCCGCTCTGCGCGCGCGCGCACGGCCTCCCGGCGGTGCCGGGGGGTGGTGCGCGAGCGCGCCGGCCGCCGGAGGTCCCGCGGAGGAGCGTCGGAGCTCCGCGAGGCCGGGGAGCCTCTCGGTAATCACCCGGGGCCGGCGGAGCGTTATTCGGCCGCTCTGCGCGCGCGCGCACGGCCTCCCGGCGGTGCCGGGGGGTGGTGCGCGAGCGCGCCGGCCGCCGGAGGTCCCGCGGAGGAGCGTCGGAGCTCCGCGAGGCCGGGGAGCCTCTCGGTAATCACCCGGGGCCGGCGGAGCGTTATTCGGCCGCTCTGCGCGCGCGCGCACGGCCTCCCGGCGGTGCCGGGGGGTGGTGCGCGAGCGCGCCGGCCGCCGGAGGTCCCGCGGAGGAGCGTCGGAGCTCCGCGAGGCCGGGGAGCCTCTCGGTAATCACCCGGGGCCGGCGGAGCGTTATTCGGCCGCTCTGCGCGCGCGCACGGCCTCCCGGCGCCTCCGCGAACCGCCAAAATAAATGTCAAGTGAGCCTACCTTAAGAGAGTCACAGTTACTCCCGCCGTTTACCCGCGCGGAGCGTCATCGCCTCCGCGAACCGTCAAAAATAAATAAATACATGAATGAATAAATGTCAAGTGAGCCTACCTTAAGAGAGTCACAGTTACTCCCGCCGTTTACCCGCGCGGAGCGTCATCGCCTCCGCGAACCGTCAAAAATAAATAAATACATGAATAAATAGTCAAGTGAGCCTACCTTAAGAGAGTCGTAGTTACTCCCGCCGTTCGGCCGCTTAAAGTGCCACGGGAGGCGTAGCAATGCGAGTGAGTGTGCGCCAAGTGCGAGAGGCGGTGTATTTACTCGCCGTGTCCGCGAGAGGGAGGTAACTCCCCGTTGCGACCTCCGGGAGAGCAACGGGCCGCCGAAAACGCTCAGCCGAGGTGCTGGAAGCCTCGGCCGGCTCGCAAAGCGAGGCGCGAGGCACCGGGAGAACCGGCTGGAGGTCCCTCGGAAGCTCAGCGGGCCGTGGAGAAAGCTTAGCCGGGGTGCTGGAAGCCTCGGCCGGCTCACAAAGCGAGGCGCGAGGCACCGGGAGAACCGGCTGCAGGTCCCCTGGAAGCTCAGCGGGCCGTGGAGAAAGCTTAGCCGGGGTGCTGGAAGCCTCGGCCGGCTCACAAAGCGAGGCGCGAGGCACCGGGAGAACCGGCTGGAGGTCCCTCGGAAGCTCAGCGGGCCGTGGAGAAAGCTTAGCCGGGGTGCCGGAAGCCTCGGCCGGCTTAAAATGTGAGGAGGAAACCGGCTGGACGTCTTCTGGAAGATCAGCGGGCCGTGGAAAATGCTAAGCCGAGGTGCTGGTTGTCGAATAAGGCTCCGCCATCTCGTAGAAGGTGCTAATAAAGTTCATATCCGCTCGGCTGGAGGTAATTGGCCAGCGGACCGGCCGGCGGGACCTCCGTGACCGCCTATCCGCCTGCCGGTGGCTGCTGGCCGGCGTGCATTCCGGGCCGCGACCGCTAACTTACGGGACCCTAAATGGCCCGCGGACCAGCTGGCGGGACCTCCGTGACAGCCTACCCGCCTGGCGGTGGCTGCTGGCCGGCGCGGATTCCGGGCCGCGACCGCTAACTTACGGGACCCTAATTGGCCCGCGGACCGGCTGGCGGGACCTCCGTGAAAGCCCATCCGCCTGCCGGTGCCTCCTGGCCGGCGTGGATTCCGGGCCGCAACCGCTAACTTACGGGACCATAAATGGCCCGCGGACCAGCTGGCGGGACCTCCGTGACCGCCTATCCGCCTGGCGGTGCCTCCTGGCCGGCCTGGATTCCGGGCCGCGACCGCTCACCTACGGGACCCTAAATGGCCCGCGGACCAGCCGGCGGGACCTCCGTGACAGCCTACCCGCCTCCCGGTGGCTGCTGGCCGGCGCGGATTCCGGGCCGCGACCGCTAACTTACGGGACCCCAATTGGCCCGCGGACCAGCCGGCGGGACCCCCGTGACCGCCTATCCGCCTTGGCCGGTTCCCCGGCCGGCCACGGATGGCGAGAATCCGGCCTCCTCGCCCGGAGCGCTCGTCGGCTTCGGCGAAAAATGCACTAAGTGCCAAACCCCATTCATTTACAACGGCGTGTCCGCCAGAGGGCGCACTTCCCCCCGCGGACCGGCCGGCGGGACCTCCGTGACCGCCTATCCGCCTGGCGGTGGCTGCGGGCCGGCGCGAATTCCGGGCCGCGACCGCTAACTTACGGGACCCCAATTGGCCCGCGGACCAGCCGGCGGGACCTCCGTGACCGCCTATCCGCCTGCGCTGGTTCCCCGGTCGGCGTGGATTCCGGACCGCGACCGCTAAATTACGGGACCCAAATTGGCCCGCGGACCAGCCGGCGGGACCTCCGTGACCGCCTATCCGCCTCCGCTGGTTCCCCGGTCGGCGTGGATTCCGGACCGCGACCGCTAAATTACGGGACCCAAAATGGCCCGCGGACCAGCCGGCGGGACCTCCGTGACCGCCTATCCGCCTCCGCTGGTTCCCCGGTCGGCGTGGATTCCGGACCGCGACCGCTAAATTACGGGACCCAAATTGGCCCGCGGACCAGCCGGCGGGACCTCCGTGACCGCCTATCCGCCTCCGCTGGTTCCCCGGTCGGCGTGGATTCCGGACCGCGACCGCTAAATTACGGGACCCAAAATGGCCCGCGGACCAGCCGGCGGGACCTCCGTGACCGCCTATCCGCCTCCGCTGGTTCCCCGGTCGGCGTGGATTCCGGACCGCGACCGCTAAATTACGGGACCCAAAATGGCCCGCGGACCAGCCGGCGGGACCTCCGTGACCGCCTATCCGCCTCCGCTGGTTCCCCGGTCGGCGTGGATTCCGGACCGCGACCGCTAAATTACGGGACCCAAATTGGCCCGCGGACCAGCCGGCGGGACCTCCGTGACCGCCTATCCGCCTCCGCTGGTTCCCCGGTCGGCGTGGATTCCGGACCGCGACCGCTAAATTACGGGACCCAAAATGGCCCGCGGACCAGCCGGCGGGACCTCCGTGACCGCCTATCCGCCTCCGCTGGTTCCCCGGTCGGCGTGGATTCCGGACCGCGACCGCTAAATTACGGGACCCAAAATGGCCCGCGGACCAGCCGGCGGGACCTCCGTGACCGCCTATCCGCCTCCGCTGGTTCCCCGGTCGGCGTGGATTCCGGACCGCGACCGCTAAATTACGGGACCCAAAATGGCCCGCGGACCAGCCGGCGGGACCTCCGTGACCGCCTATCCGCCTCCGCTGGTTCCCCGGTCGGCGTGGATTCCGGACCGCGACCGCTAAATTACGGGACCCAAATTGGCCCGCGGACCAGCCGGCGGGACCTCCGTGACCGCCTATCCGCCTCCGCTGGTTCCCCGGTCGGCGTGGATTCCGGACCGCGACCGCTAAATTACGGGACCCAAAATGGCCCGCGGACCAGCCGGCGGGACCTCCGTGACCGCCTATCCGCCTCCGCTGGTTCCCCGGTCGGCGTGGATTCCGGACCGCGACCGCTAAATTACGGGACCCAAAATGGCCCGCGGACCAGCCGGCGGGACCTCCGTGACCGCCTATCCGCCTCCGCTGGTTCCCCGGTCGGCCACAGATGACGAATATTCGGCCTCTCGCTCTGGAAGTCCTGCCGACTTAGCCGAAAATTTTCTAAGTGCCATCGGCTCTCGCTCGGAAAAGTGTCCGCCTCGTCTGGTTCCCCAGCTCGGCCTCAGAATTCGAAAATTCGGCCTCTCTGAGGTACCAGGGGTAGGCTTTATGTACTTGGTCCCCCCACTTAGTGTACTCATCACTTTACCCCCCTTTCGCAAAATATAGTCGGCACGTATGTGCAGAACTGTTTATTTTCATTTTAAAAATTTTCTAAGTGCCAGCGGAAGCTGTCACACGAACTGTCCGAGCTACCACGGTGCCCATCCCGGGCAGTGACGGCAAAAGGCCGATGTGTGTTTGATGGAAGTCTGAATAATTTCTAAGTGCCAACGGCTCAACCGCCGTAAAGTGTCCGCCTCGGCTGGTTCTCCCGGTCGGCCCGAACGAGCGAAAATTCGGCCTCTTCCCCTGGAGGTCCGGAACATTTTGGCGAATATTTTCAAAGTGCCAACGGCTGTTGCGCCGTAACGTGTCCGACCCGGCCGGTTCCTCCGGTCGGCCCGAACGAGCGAAAATTCGGCCTCTTCCCCTGGAGGTCCGGAACATTTTGGCGAATATTTTCAAAGTGCCAACGGCTGCTCCGCCGTAAAGTGTCCGACCCGGCTGGTTCCTCCGGTCGGCCCGAACGAGCGAAAATTCGGCCTCTTCCCCTGGAGGTCCGGACGACTTTGGCGAATATTTTCAAAGTGCCAACGGCTGTTGCGCCGTAACGTGTCCGACCCGGCTGGTTCCTCCGGTCGGCCCGAACGAGCGAAAATTCGGCCTCTTCCCCTGGAGGTCCGGAACATTTTGGCGAATATTTTCAAAGTGCCATCGGCTCTTCCGCCGTAAGGTGTCCGACTCGGCCGGTTCCTCCGGTCGGCCTGAACGAGCGAAAATTCGGCCTCTTCCCCTGGAGGTCCTGTCAAGTTTAACGAATATTTTCTAAGTGCCATCGGCTCTTCCGCCGTAAGGTGTCCGACTCGGCCGGTTCCTCCGGTCGGCCTGAACAAGCGAAAATTCGGCCTCTTCCCCTGGAGGTCCTGTCAAGTTTAACGAATATTTTCTAAGTGCCATCGGCTCTTCCGCCGTAAGGTGTCCGACTCGGCCGGTTCCTCCGGTCGGCCTGAACAAGCGAAAATTCGGCCTCTTCCCCTGGAGGTCCTGTCAAGTTTAACGAATATTTTCTAAGTGCGAACGGCTCTTCCGCCGTAAGGTGTCCGACCCGGCCGGTTCCTCCGGTCGGCCCGAACGAGCGAAAATTCGGCCTCTTCCCCTGGAGGTCCTGTCAAGTTTAACGAATATTTTCTAAGTGCCATCGGCTCTTCCGCCGTAAGGTGTCCGACTCGGCCGGTTCCTCCGGTCGGCCTGAACAAGCGAAAATTCGGCCTCTTCCCCTGGAGGTCCTGTCAAGTTTAACGAATATTTTCTAAGTGCCATCGGCTCTTCCGCCGTAAGGTGTCCGACTCGGCCGGTTCCCCTAGTCGGCCAAATAATGTGACAATTCGGCCTCTCGCTCTGGAAGTCCGGCCAACTTCTGCGAATATTTTCTAAGTGCCATCGGCTCTTCCGCCGTAATGTGTCCGACTCGGCCGGTTCCTCCGGTCGGCCTGAACGAGCGAAAATTCGGCCTCTTCCCCTGGAGGTCCTGTCAAGTTTAACGAATATTTTCTAAGTGCCATCGGCTCTTCCGCCGTAAGGTGTCCGTCTCGGCCGGTTCCTCCGGTCGGCCTGAACGAGCGAAAATTCGGCCTCTTCCCCTGGAGGTCCTGTCAAGTTTAACGAATATTTTCTAAGTGCCATCGGCTCTTCCGCCGTAAGGTGTCCGACTCGGCCGGTTCCTCCGGTCGGCCTGAACAAGCGAAAATTCGGCCTCTTCCCCTGGAGGTCCGTTCAAGTTTAACGAATATTTTCTAAGTGCCATCGGCTCTTCCGCCGTAAGGTGTCCGACTCGGCTGGTTGCCGATGTCGGCCAGAACAAGTGGAAACTCGGCCTCTTCCCCTGGAGGTCAGTTGAAGTTTAACGAATATTTTCAAAGTGCCAACGGCTGCTCCGCCGTAAAGCGTCCGACTCGGCTGGTTCCCGATGTCGGCCAGAACAAGTGAAAATTCGGCCTCTTCCCCTGGAGGTCCGTTCAAGATTAACGAATATTTTCTAAGTGCCAACGGCTGCTCCGCCGTAAAGCGTCCGACTCGGCTGGTTCCCGATGTCGGCCAGAACAAGTGAACATTCGGCCTCTTCCCCTGGAGGTCCGTTCAAGATTAACGAATATCTTCTAAGTGCCAACGGCTCTTGCGCCGAAAAGCGTCCGCCTCGGCTGGTTCCCGATGTCGGCCAGAACAAGTGAAAATTCGGCCTCTTCCCCTGGAGGTCCGTTCAAGATTAACTAATATTTTCTAAGTGCCAACGGCTCTTGCGCCGAAAAGCGTCCGCCTCGGCTGGTTCCCGCGGTCGGACACAAAATGTGTCAATTCGGCCTCTCTGAGGTACCAGGGGTGGGCTTTATGTACTTGGTCCCCCCACTTAGTGTACTCATCACTTTACCCCCCTTTCGCAAAATATAGTCGGCACGTATGTGCAGAACTGTTTATTTTCATTTTAAAAATTGTCTAAGTGCCAGCGGAAGCTGTCACACGAACTGTCCGAGCTACCACGGTGCCCATCCCGGGCAGTGACGGCAAAAGGCCGATGTGTGTTTGATGGAAGTCTGAATAATTTCTAAGTGCCAACGGCTCAACCGCCGTAAAGTGTCCGCCTCGGCCGGTTCTCCCGGTCGGCCCGAACGAGCGAAAATTCGGCCTCTTTCCCTGGAGGTCCGGAACATTTTGGCGAATATTTTCTAAGTGCTAACGGGTGCTCCGCCGTAAAGTGTCCGCCTCGGCTGGTTCCCCCGGTCGGCCAGAACAAGTGAAAATTCGGCCTCTTCCCCTGGAGGTCCGGAACATTTTGGCGAATATTTCCTAAGTGCCAACGGCTCAACCGCCGTAAAGTGTCCGCCTCGGCTGGTTCCTCCGGTCGGCCAGAACGAGTGAAAATTCGGCCACTTCCCCTGGAGGTCCGGAACATTTTGGCGAATATTTCCTAAGTGCCAACGGCTGCTCCGCCGTAAAGTGTCCGCCTCGGCCGGTTCCCCCGGTCGGCCAGAACAAGTGAAAATTCGGCCTCTTCCCCTGGAGGTCCGGAACATTTTGGCGAATATTTCCTAAGTGCCAACGGCTCAACCGCCGTAAAGTGTCCGCCTCGGCTGGTTCCTCCGGTCGGCCAGAACGAGCGAAAATTCGGCCTCTTCCCCTGGAGGTCCGGAACATTTTGGCGAATATTTCCTAAGTGCCAACGGCTGCTCCGCCGTAAAGTGTCCGCCTCGGCCGGTTCCCCCGGTCGGCCAGAACAAGTGAAAATCCGGCCTCTTCCCCTGGAAGTCCGGCCGAGTTAAGGCAAATATTTCCTAAGTGCCAACGGCTGTTCCGCCGTAAAGGGTCCGACTCGGCTGGTTCCCGATGTCGGCCAGAACAAGTGAAAAATCGGCCTCTTCCCCTGGAAGTCCGGCCGAGTTCGGCGAATATTTCCTAAGTGCCAACGGCTGTTCCGCCGTAAAGAGTCCGACTCGGCTGGTTCCCGATGTCGGCCAGAACAAGTGAAAATCCGGCCTCTTCCCCTGGAAGTCCGGCCGAGTTAAGGCAAATATTTCCTAAGTGCCAACGGCTGCTCAGCCTTAAAGTGTCCGACTCGGCTGGTTCCCGATGTCGGCCAGAACAAGTGAAAATCCGGCCTCTTCCCCTGGAAGTCCGGCCGAGTTAAGGCAAATATTTCCTAAGTGCCAACGGCTGCTCAGCCTTAAAGTGTCCGACTCGGCTGGTTCCCGATGTCGGCCAGAACAAGTGAAAATCCGGCCTCTTCCCCTGGAAGTCCGGCCGAGTTAAGGCAAATATTTCCTAAGTGCCAACGGCTGCTCCGCCGTAAAGTGTCCGCCTCGGCCGGTTCCCCCGGTCGGCCAGAACAAGTGAAAATCCGGCCTCTTCCCCTGGAAGTCCGGCCGAGTTAAGGCAAATATTTCCTAAGTGCCAACGGCTGTTCCGCCGTAAAGGGTCCGACTCGGCTGGTTCCCGATGTCGGCCAGAACAAGTGAAAAATCGGCCTCTTCCCCTGGAAGTCCGGCCGAGTTCGGCGAATATTTCCTAAGTGCCAACGGCTGTTCCGCCGTAAAGAGTCCGACTCGGCTGGTTCCCCCGGTCGGCCAGAACAAGTGAAAAATCGGCCTCTTCCCCTGGAAGTCCGGCCGAGTTAAGGCAAATATTTCCTAAGTGCCAACGGCTGTTCCGCCGTAAAGAGTCCGACTCGGCTGGTTCCCGATGTCGGCCAGAACAAGTGAAAATCCGGCCTCTTCCCCTGGAAGTCCGGCCGAGTTAAGGCAAATATTTCCTAAGTGCCAACGGCTGCTCAGCCTTAAAGTGTCCGACTCGGCTGGTTCCCGATGTCGGCCAGAACAAGTGAAAATCCGGCCTCTTCCCCTGGAAGTCCGGCCGAGTTAAGGCAAATATTTCCTAAGTGCCAACGGCTGCTCAGCCTTAAAGTGTCCGACTCGGCTGGTTCCCGATGTCGGCCAGAACAAGTGAAAATCCGGCCTCTTCCCCTGGAAGTCCGGCCGAGTTAAGGCAAATATTTCCTAAGTGCCAACGGCTGCTCCGCCGTAAAGTGTCCGCCTCGGCCGGTTCCCCCGGTCGGCCAGAACAAGTGAAAATCCGGCCTCTTCCCCTGGAAGTCCGGCCGAGTTAAGGCAAATATTTCCTAAGTGCCAACGGCTGTTCCGCCGTAAAGGGTCCGACTCGGCTGGTTCCCGATGTCGGCCAGAACAAGTGAAAAATCGGCCTCTTCCCCTGGAAGTCCGGCCGAGTTCGGCGAATATTTCCTAAGTGCCAACGGCTGTTCCGCCGTAAAGAGTCCGACTCGGCTGGTTCCCCCGGTCGGCCAGAACAAGTGAAAAATCGGCCTCTTCCCCTGGAAGTCCGGCCGAGTTAAGGCAAATATTTCCTAAGTGCCAACGGCTGTTCCGCCGTAAAGAGTCCGACTCGGCTGGTTCCCGATGTCGGCCAGAACAAGTGAAAATCCGGCCTCTTCCCCTGGAAGTCCGGCCGAGTTAAGGCAAATATTTCCTAAGTGCCAACGGCTGCTCAGCCTTAAAGTGTCCGACTCGGCTGGTTCCCGATGTCGGCCAGAACAAGTGAAAATCCGGCCTCTTCCCCTGGAAGTCCGGCCGAGTTAAGGCAAATATTTCCTAAGTGCCAACGGCTGCTCAGCCTTAAAGTGTCCGACTCGGCTGGTTCCCGATGTCGGCCAGAACAAGTGAAAATCCGGCCTCTTCCCCTGGAAGTCCGGCCGAGTTAAGGCAAATATTTCCTAAGTGCCAACGGCTGCTCCGCCGTAAAGTGTCCGCCTCGGCCGGTTCCCCCGGTCGGCCAGAACAAGTGAAAATCCGGCCTCTTCCCCTGGAAGTCCGGCCGAGTTAAGGCAAATATTTCCTAAGTGCCAACGGCTGTTCCGCCGTAAAGGGTCCGACTCGGCTGGTTCCCGATGTCGGCCAGAACAAGTGAAAAATCGGCCTCTTCCCCTGGAAGTCCGGCCGAGTTCGGCGAATATTTCCTAAGTGCCAACGGCTGTTCCGCCGTAAAGAGTCCGACTCGGCTGGTTCCCCCGGTCGGCCAGAACAAGTGAAAAATCGGCCTCTTCCCCTGGAAGTCCGGCCGAGTTAAGGCAAATATTTCCTAAGTGCCAACGGCTGTTCCGCCGTAAAGGGTCCGACTCGGCTGGTTCCCGATGTCGGCCAGAACAAGTGAAAATCCGGCCTCTTCCCCTGGAAGTCCGGCCGAGTTAAGGCAAATATTTCCTAAGTGCCAACGGCTGCTCAGCCTTAAAGTGTCCGACTCGGCTGGTTCCCGATGTCGGCCAGAACAAGTGAAAATCCGGCCTCTTCCCCTGGAAGTCCGGCCGAGTTAAGGCAAATATTTCCTAAGTGCCAACGGCTGCTCAGCCTTAAAGTGTCCGACTCGGCTGGTTCCCGATGTCGGCCAGAACAAGTGAAAATCCGGCCTCTTCCCCTGGAAGTCCGGCCGAGTTAAGGCAAATATTTCCTAAGTGCCAACGGCTGCTCCGCCGTAAAGTGTCCGCCTCGGCCGGTTCCCCCGGTCGGCCAGAACAAGTGAAAATCCGGCCTCTTCCCCTGGAAGTCCGGCCGAGTTAAGGCAAATATTTCCAAAGTGCCAACGGCTGTTCCGCCGTAAAGGGTCCGACTCGGCTGGTTCCCGATGTCGGCCAGAACAAGTGAAAAATCGGCCTCTTCCCCTGGAAGTCCGGCCGAGTTCGGCGAATATTTCCTAAGTGCCAACGGCTGTTCCGCCGTAAAGAGTCCGACTCGGCTGGTTCCCCCGGTCGGCCAGAACAAGTGAAAAATCGGCCTCTTCCCCTGGAAGTCCGGCCGAGTTAAGGCAAATATTTCCTAAGTGCCAACGGCTGTTCCGCCGTAAAGAGTCCGACTCGGCTGGTTCCCGATGTCGGCCAGAACAAGTGAAAATCCGGCCTCTTCCCCTGGAAGTCCGGCCGAGTTAAGGCAAATATTTCCTAAGTGCCAACGGCTGCTCAGCCTTAAAGGTCCCGACTCGGCTGGTTCCCGATGTCGGCCAGAACAAGTGAAAATCCGGCCTCTTCCCCTGGAAGTCCGGCCGAGTTAAGGCAAATATTTCCTAAGTGCCAACGGCTGCTCAGCCTTAAAGTGTCCGACTCGGCTGGTTCCCGATGTCGGCCAGAACAAGTGAAAATCCGGCCTCTTCCCCTGGAAGTCCGGCCGAGTTAAGGCAAATATTTCCTAAGTGCCAACGGCTGCTCAGCCGTAAAGTGTCCGACTCGGCTGGTTCCCGATGTCGGCCAGAACAAGTGAAAATCCGGCCTCTTCCCCTGGAAGTCCGGCCGAGTTAAGGCAAATATTTCCCAAGTGCCAACGGCTGTTCCGCCGTAAAGGGTCCGACTCGGCTGGTTCCCGATGTCGGCCAGAACAAGTGAAAATCCGGCCTCTTCCCCTGGAAGTCCGGCCGAGTTAAGGCAAATATTTCCTAAGTGCCAACGGCTGTTCCGCCGTAAAGGGTCCGACTCGGCTGGTTCCCGATGTCGGCCAGAACAAGTGAAAAATCGGCCTCTTCCCCTGGAAGTCCGGCCGAGTTCGGCGAATAGTTCCTAAGTGCCAACGGCTGCTCCGCCGTAAAGAGTCCGACTGGGCTGGTTCCCGATGTCGGCCAGAACAAGTGAAAATCCGGCCTCTTCCCCTGGAAGTCCGGCCGAGTTAAGGCAAATATTTCCTAAGTGCCAACGGCTGTTCCGCCGTAAAGGGTCCGACTCGGCTGGTTCCCGATGTCGTCCAGAACAAGTGAAAAATTGGCCTCTTCCCCTGGAAGTCCGGCCGAGTTCGGCGAATATTTCCCAAGTGCCAACGGCTGTTCCGCCGTAAAGAGTCCGACTCGGCTGGTTCCCGATGTCGGCCAGAACAAGTGAAAATTCGGCCTCTTCCCCTGGAGGTCCGTTCAAGTTTGGGGAATATTTTCTAAGTGCCAACGGCTGCTCCGCCTTAAAGCGTCCGACTCGGCTGGTTCCCGATGTCGGCCAGAACAAGTGAAAATCCGGCCTCTTCCCCTGGAAGTCCGGCCGAGTTAAGGCAAATATTTCCTAAGTGCCAACGGCTGCTCAGCCTTAAAGGGCCCGACTCGGCTGGTTCCCGATGTCGGCCAGAACAAGTGACAATTCGGCCTCTTCCCCTGGAGGTCTTTTCAAGTTTAACGAATATTTTCTAAGTGCCAACGGCTGCTCCGCCTTAAAGCGTCCGACTCGGCTGGTTCCCGATGTCGGCCAGAACAAGTGACAATTCGGCCTCTTCCCCTGGAGGTCCTTTCAAGTTTAACGAATATTTTCTAAGTGCCAACGGCTGCTCCGCCTTAAAGCGTCCGACTCGGCTGGTTCCCGATGTCGGGCAGAACAGGTGAAAATTCGGCCTCTTCCCCTGGAGGTCCGTTCAAGTTTGGCGAATATTTTCTAAGTGCCAACGGCTGCTCCGCCTTAAAGTGTCCGACTCGGCTGGTTCCCGATGTCGGGCAGAACAAGTGACAATTCGGCCTCTTCCCCTGGAAGTCCGGCCGAGTTTGGCGAATATTTTCTAAGTGCCAACGGCTGCTCCGCCGTAAAGAGTCCGACTCGGCTGGTTCCCGATGTCGGCCAGAAAAAGTGACAATTCGGCCTCTTCCCCTGGAGGTCCTTTGAAGTTTAGCGAATATTTTCTAAGTGCCAACGGCTCTTGCGCCGAAAAGCGTCCGCCTCGGCTGGTTCCCGCGGTCGGCCGTAATAGGCGAAAATTCGGCCTCTTCCCCTGGAGCGACCTCCAAATTTGGGCGAAATTTTTTCTAAGTGCCTAAAGGTACCAGGGGTTTGGGTACCAGGGGTGCATTACCAACTGGTCTTTTGTCAACCCATGTACTTTTTCTAGAGTACATGGGTTGGTCCCCCCACTTAGTGTACTCATCACTTTACCCCCCTTTCGCAAAATATAGTCAGAACGAGCATGGGGGACGCAATTGTTTTCCATGCAAATCAATTGGGCCTGGTCCGAGCGCTGGTAACGGCCGCCAGCAAGCGTCCCCTGCTCGGATAGCAGAACTGAAGAAGGCACGGCACTTCCAGAGAGAGAGAGAAAATTTTCTAAGTGCCACATTTCTCAAAAATTTTCAAAGTGCCACATCTCTCAAAAAATTTCTAAGTGCCACATCTCTCAAAAACTTTCTAAGTGCCACATCTCTCAAAAAATTTCAAAGTGCCACATCTCTGAAAAAACTTTCTAAGTGCCACATCTCTGAAAAACTTTCTAAGTGCCACGGCACGGCTGTGAAATATTCAAAGTCCTACAGGCATTGGCAGAATGCGCGGACGGCCGTCTGCTCCCGGCGGCCGCCGCGAAGCTACTACCCCCTCCCGGGGACGGCTGTCTGCTCCCGGCAGCCGTCCTTACCCCCCTCCCCCGTTTGCACCGCCTGAAGTTAGACCCGCCTTGGTAGGGCCCCCACCGGCCCCGGCTCGCCGGCGTTGGGTGGACGGTTCCTGCCCACTTGCGGGTCCCGGTCGCTTGGCAACCGACCGGGGAGGACCAGCCGCCTCCTTAAACACAGGCTGGAAGGGAAATCCGATCAAGCTACGGAGGACCGGCCGCCTCCTTAAACACAGGCCGGAAGGGAAATCCGATCAAGCTACGGAGGACCGGTCGCCTCCCTAAACACAGGCCGGGCAAAAATCTGCGAATGGGCCCGTCAAGGGTAGTGGGTCATCCAAGGAGGGAGGTACCGGCCGCCTCCCTAAACACAGGCCGGGCAAAAATCTGCGAATGGGCCCGTCAAGGGTAGTGGGTCATCCAAGGTGGGAGGTACCGGCCGCCTCCTTAAACACAGGCCGGGCAAAAATCTGCGAATGGCCCGTCAAGGGTAGAAGGTCATCCAAGGAGGGAGGTACCGGCCGCCTCCTTAAACACAGGCCGGGCAAAAATCTGCGAATGGCCCGTCAAGGGTTGTTGGTCATCCAAGGAGGGAGGTACCGGCCGCCTCCTTAAACACAGGCCGGGCAAAAATCTGCGAATGGCCCGTCAAGGGTTGTTGGTCATCCAAGGAGGGAGGTACCGGCCGCCTCCTTAAACACAGGCCGGGCAAAAATCTGCGAACGGCCCGTCAAGGGTTCTGTCTCATCCAAGAAAGGGGTACCGGCCGCCTCAGAGGCCGGAGCGAAGGGGGCGAAAGGCTGTCGATGGGGAAGGATCGGGGCCACGGCTAATCTAGCGATGCCCGCGTCGGGCGGTCACTCCGACGAATGAGCGGGGCCGAATCCGGCGCGAGGCGGCCTTCAGGCACGTGGTTCGAGACGACCTCACCCGGCTCTAGCCCGGAGGATCGGAGGCAACGGCCGTCTCCTTAAGCTAAGGCCGGACGAAAATCTGCGGATGCGGTCCATCCAAGGCAGACGGAGGTACCGGCCGCCTCGGTAAATAAAGCCCGGGCAAAAATCTGCGAACGGCCCGTCAAGGGTTCTGTCTCATCCAAGAAAGGGGTACCGGCCGCCTCAGAGGCCGGAGCGAAGGGGGCGAAAGGCTGTCGATGGGGAAGGATCGGGGCCACGGCTAATCTAGCGATGCCCGCGTCGGGCGGTCACTCCGACGAATGAGCGGGGCCGAATCCGGCGTAGGCGGCCTTCAGGCACGTGGTTCGAGACGACCTCACCCGGCTCTAGCCCGGAGCGAATATCATCTCCAAGGTGTGGAGGCAACGGCCGTCTCCTTAAGCTAAGGCCGGACGAAAATCTGCGGATGCGGTCCATCCAAGGCAGACGGAGGTACCGGCCGCCTCGGTAAATAAAGCCCGGGCAAAAATCTGCGAACGGCCCGTCAAGGGTTCTGTCTCATCCAAGAAAGGGGTACCGGCCGCCTCAGAGGCCGGAGCGAAGGGGGCGAAAGGCTGTCGATGGGGAAGGATCGGGGCCACGGCTAATCTAGCGATGCCCGCGTCGGGCGGTCACTCCGACGAATGAGCGGGGCCGAATCCGGCGTAGGCGGCCTTCAGGCACGTGGTTCGAGACGACCTCACCCGGCTCTAGCCCGGAGGATCGGAGGCAACGGCCGTCTCCTTAAGCTAAGGCCGGACGAAAATCTGCGGATGCGGTCCATCCAAGGCAGACGGAGGTACCGGCCGCCTCGGTAAACAGAGGCCGGGCAAAAATCTGCGAACGGTCCGTCAAGGATTCTGTCTCATCCAAGAAAGGGGGTACCGGCCGCCTTACTAACAGGCCGGAGCACAGGGGGCGAAAGGCTGTCGATGGGGAAGGATCGGGGCCACGGCTAATCTAGCGATGCCCGCGTCGGGCGGTCACTCCGACGAATGAGCGGGGCCGAATCCGGCGTAGGCGGCCTTCAGGCACGTGGTTCGAGACGACCTCACCCGGCTCTAGCCCGGAGGATCGGAGGCAACGGCCGTCTCCTTAAGCTAAGGCCGGACGAAAATCTGCGGATGCGGTCCATCCAAGGCAGACGGAGGTACCGGCCGCCTCGGTAAACAAAGCCCGGGCAAAAATCTGCGAACGGCCCGTCAAGGGTTCTGGCTCATCCAAGAAAGGGGTACCGGCCGCCTCAGAGGCCGGAGCGAAGGGGGCGAAAGGCTGTCGATGGGGAAGGATCGGGGCCACGGCTAATCTAGCGATGCCCGCGTCGGGCGGTCACTCCGACGAATGAGCGGGGCCGAATCCGGCGCGAGGCGGCCTTCAGGCACGTGGTTCGAGACGACCTCACCCGGCTCTAGCCCGGAGCGAATATCATCTCCAAGGTGTGGAGGCAACGGCCGTCTCCTTAAGCTAAGGCCGGACGAAAATCTGCGGATGCGGTCCATCCAAGGCAGACGGAGGTACCGGCCGCCTCGGTAAACAGAGGCCGGGCGAAAATCTGCGAATGGTCCGTTAAGGATTCTCTCTCATCCAAGGAAGGGGTACCGGCCGCCTCTATTAACAGGCCGGAGCACAAGGGGGCGAAAGGCTGTCGATGGGGAAGGATCGGGGCCACGGCTAATCTAGCGATGCCCGCGTCGGGCGGTCACTCCGACGAATGAGCGGGGCCGAATCCGGCGCGAGGCGGCCTTCAGGCACGTGGTTCGAGACGACCTCACCCGGCTCTAGCCCGGAGCGAATATCATCTCCAAGGTGTGGAGGCAACGGCCGTCTCCTTAAGCTAAGGCCGGACGAAAATCTGCGGATGCGGTCCATCCAAGGCAGACGGAGGTACCGGCCGCCTCGGTAAACAGAGGCCGGGCGAAAATCTGCGAATGGTCCGTTAAGGATTCTCTCTCATCCAAGGAAGGGGTACCGGCCGCCTCTATTAACAGGCCGGAGCACAAGGGGGCGAAAGGCTGTCGATGGGGAAGGATCGGGGCCACGGCTAATCTAGCGATGCCCGCGTCGGGCGGTCACTCCGACGAATGAGCGGGGCCGAATCCGGCGCGAGGCGGCCTTCAGGCACGTGGTTCGAGACGACCTCACCCGGCTCTAGCCCGGAGCGAAAAACACTCTTATAACCTGACCGACATGCGCCCATGACCCGCCTTGGTAGGGCCCCCACCGGCCCCGGCTACCGCCGGCGTTGGGTGGACGGTTCCTCCCCACTTGCGGGTCGCACTCCAGCGCTACGGCCGCCGCGCGAGCGCGCGCCCCGCGCCGCCCGCGCAGGCCTAGCGCGAACCGTACGGCAGCGAAACCGAGACGCCCCGGCTCAACCTCACCCAGAGGCCATCCAC
>NW_026061208.1:45000-60000 GCF_024217435.2 Syngnathus scovelli
CTTGTGAGCCTCCAAGTGGAACTTAGTGATCGGAGGATGACACCGGGCGTGCGTAAGAGGCGCGTCCGGGGATGAGGCAGCATCCTCGGGCGTCAGCCGGGAGTAGGCAGCCTCCCCCAAGTGGAACTTAGCCTCCACTAAGTGGAACTCAGTCTCCGGAGGATGACAGCGGGCGTGCGTAAGAGGCGCGTCCGGGGATGAGGCAGCATCCTCGGACACCGGCCGGGAGCGCGCGGGCGCTGTGGAAGTAAGTACATCCGCTCCTGGTACCTAAAAATTCCTCCAGCGGCGGGCCCCGGGCCTAAACTTTCTCCGGGCCGCGCAACACGCACTTTCCGCCGGACACCGACGGAGGCAACGTCCCCCTCCTGCGGTGACAAAAAAAATCCACCCCTGGTACCTAAAAATTTCTCCAGCGGCGGGCCCCTGGCCTAAACTTCCTCCGGCCCGCGCAACACGCACTTTCCGTCGGACACGGACGGAGGCAACGTCCCCCTCCTGCGGTGACAAAAAAAAATCCACCCCTGGTACCTAAAAATTTCTCCAGCGGCGGGCCCCTGGCCTAAATTTTCTCCGGCCCGCGCAACACGCACTTTGCGCCGGACGCCGGTCCCAAACCACCACCGCCGACCGCCACAAGGCGACAGCCACCATCCCCGACCGCCACCCCCCGACCGCCACCAGCCGACCGCCACAAGGCGACAGCCACCATCCCCAAGCGCCATCCCCGACCGCCACCAGCCGACCGCCACAAGGCGACAGCCACCATCCCCAAGCGCCACCCCCGACCGCCACCAGCCGACCGCCACAAGGCGACAGCCACCATCCCCAAGCGCCATCCCCGACCGCCACCAGCCGACCGCCACAAGGCGACAGCCACCATCCCCAAGCGCCACCCCCGACCGCCACCAGCCGACCGCCACAAGGCGACAGCCACCATCCCCAAGCGCCATCCCCGACCGCCACCCCCCGACCGCCACCAGCCGACCGCCACCAGCCGACCGCCACAAGGCGACAGCCACCATCCCCAAGCGCCACCCCCGACCGCCACCAGCCGACCGCCACCAGCCGACCGCCACAAGGCGACAGCCACCATCCCCAAGCGCCATCCCCGACCGCCACCACCCGACCGCCACCAGCCGACCGCCACCAGCCGACCGCCACAAGGCGACAGCCACCATCCCCAAGCGCCATCCCCGACCGCCACAAGGCGACCGCCACCAGCCGACCGCCACAAGGCGACAGCCACCATCCCCAAGCGCCACCAGCCGACCGCCACCAGCCGACCGCCACAAGGCGACAGCCACCATCCCCAAGCGCCACCCCCGACCGCCACCCCCCGACCGCCACCAGCCGACCGCCACAAGGCGACCGCCACAAGGCGACAGCCACCATCCCCAAGCGCCACCCCCGACCGCCACCCCCCGACCGCCACCAGCCGACCGCCACAAGGCGACAGCCACCATCCCCAAGCGCCATCCCCGACCGCCACCCCCCGACCGCCACAAGGCGACCGCCACCAGCCGACCGCCACAAGGCGACAGCCACCATCCCCAAGCGCCACCCCCGACCGCCGCCCCCCGACCGCCCCAAGGCGACCGCCACCAGCCGACCGCCACAAGGCGACAGCCACCATCCCCAAGCGCCATCCCCGACCGCCACCAGCCGACCGCCACCAGCCGACCGCCACAAGGCGACAGCCACCATCCCCAAGCGCCATCCCCGACCGCCACCAGCCGACCGCCACAAGGCGACAGCCACCATCCCCAAGCGCCATCCCCGACCGCCACCAGCCGACCGCCACCAGCCGACCGCCACCAGCCGACCGCCACAAGGCGACAGCCACCATCCCCAAGCGCCACCCCCGACCGCCACCAGCCGACCGCCACAAGGCGACAGCCACCATCCCCAAGCGCCATCCCCGACCGCCACCAGCCGACCGCCACAAGGCGACAGCCACCATCCCCAAGCGCCACCCCCGACCGCCACCAGCCGACCGCCACCAGCCGACCGCCACAAGGCGACAGCCACCATCCCCAAGCGCCACCCCCGACCGCCACCAGCCGACCGCCACCAGCCGACCGCCACAAGGCGACAGCCACCATCCCCAAGCGCCATCCCCGACCGCCACCACCCGACCGCCACCAGCCGACCGCCACCAGCCGACCGCCACCAGCCGACCGCCACAAGGCGACAGCCACCATCCCCAAGCGCCACCCCCGACCGCCACCAGCCGACCGCCACAAGGCGACAGCCACCATCCCCAAGCGCCATCCCCGACCGCCACCAGCCGACCGCCACCAGCCGACCGCCACCGGCCGACCGCCACCGGCCGTTCGCGGTGTGCGCCGCCGTTCCCCAAGCACCCTCCGGGACGAAGCCGGAGCCGGAGAATAGCAGCGGCCGTGCGTAAAAGCTGCGGCCGGGCCTCGCGGAAGGTCCCCGGGCAGCGAGCTGCCGAGCCCCGGCCTCCAGCTTCCACCAGATAATAGG
This sequence comes from Syngnathus scovelli, assembly GCF_024217435.2. Classification (NCBI taxonomy): domain Eukaryota; kingdom Metazoa; phylum Chordata; class Actinopteri; order Syngnathiformes; family Syngnathidae; genus Syngnathus; species Syngnathus scovelli. The sequence continues at coordinate 47,494 of NW_026061208.1, forward strand.
ACCGGGCGCGCGCAAAAGCTGCGGCCGGGCCTGGCGGAAGGTCCTCGGGCATCCAGCGAGATCACACGGCCCCCACCGGAGGCGGCTAGCGCCTCCGTAGAGTAGTGCCGGCCCGTGGAAGCGGCCGCCCGTCAGCCTGCGTTGCCGCTGGTCGAAAAATGCACTAAGTGCCAAACCCCATTCATTTACAACGGCGTGTCCGCCAGAGGGCGCACTTCCCCCGGCGGACCAGCCGGCGGGGCTCGTTAGAGAGTGTATCCGCCTGGCAGTGCCTCCTGGACGGCCTGTATTCCGGACCGCGACCGCTAACTTACGGGAGCCTAAACGGCCCGCGGACCAGCCGGCGGGTCCTCCGTGAAAGCCTATCCGCCTGGCGGTGCCTCCTGGACGGCCTGGATTCCGGACCGCGACCGCTAACTTACGGGACCCTAAACGGCCCGCGGACCAGCCGGCGGCTCCTCCGTGAAAGCCTATCCGCCTGGCGGTGGCTCCGGGCCGGCCTGGATTCCGGACCGCCACCGCTCACTCGCGGGACCCTAATCGGCCCGCGGACCAGCCGGCGGGACCTCCGTGAAAGCCTATCCGCCTGGCGGTGCCTCCTGGACGGCCTGGATTCCGGACCGCGACCGCTAACTTACGGGACCCTAAACGGCCCGCGGACCAGCCGGCGGCTCCTCCGTGAAAGCCTATCCGCCTGGCGGTGGCTCCGGGCCGGCCTGGATTCCGGACCGCCACCGCTCACTCGCGGGACCCTAATCGGCCCGCGGACCAGCCGGCGGGACCTCCGTGAAAGCCTATCCGCCTGGCGGTGCCTCCTGGCCGGCCTGGATTCCGGACCGCCACCGCTCACTCGCGGGACCCTAATCGGCCCGCGGACCAGCCGGCGGATCCTCCGTGAAAGCCTATCCGCCTTCGCCGGTTCCCCGGCCGGCCACGGGTGGCGAGAATCCGGCCTCCTCGCCCGGAGCGCGCTTCGACTTGGGCGAAAAATGCACCAAGTGCCAAACCCCATTCATTTACAACGGCGTGTCCGCCAGAGGGCGCACTTCCTCCGGCCGGCGGGGCTCGTTAGAGACCGCGTCCGCCTTGGCCGGTTCCCCGGCCGGCCACGGGTGGCGAGAATCCGGCCTCCTCGCCCGGAGCGCGCTTCGACTTGGGCGAAAAATGCACCAAGTGCCAAACCCCATTCATTTACAACGGCGTGTCCGCCAGAGGGCGCACTTCCTCCGGCCGGCGGGGCTCGTTAGAGAGCGCGTCCGCCTTGGCCGGTTCCCCGGCCGGCCACGGGTGGCGAGAATCCGGCCTCCTCGCCCGGAGCGCGCTTCGACTTGGGCGAAAAATGCACCAAGTGCCAAACCCCATTCATTTACAACGGCGTGTCCGCCAGAGGGCGCACTTCCTCCGGCCGGCGGGGCTCGTTAGAGACCGCGTCCGCCTTGGCCGGTTCCCCGGCCGGCCACGGGTGGCGAGAATCCGGCCTCCTCGCCCGGAGCGCGCTTCGACTTGGGCGAAAAATGCACCAAGTGCCAAACCCCATTCATTTACAACGGCGTGTCCGCCAGAGGGCGCACTTCCTCCGGCCGGCGGGGCTCGTTAGAGAGCGCGTCCGCCTTGGCCGGTTCCCCGGCCGGCCACGGGTGGCGAGAATCCGGCCTCCTCGCCCGGAGCGCGCTTCGACTTGGGCGAAAAATGCACCAAGTGCCAAACCCCATTCATTTACAACGGCGTGTCCGCCAGAGGGCGCACTTCCTCCGGCCGGCGGGGCTCGTTAGAGAGCGCGTCCGCCTTCGCCGGTTCCCCGGTCGGCCGCGAACGGCGAAAAGCCGGCCTCTTCCCCCGGAGCCCGGTCGGCGAATTATTATTTATTTATTTATTTATTTTTTTTCCAAAGTGCCAACGGCTCTCGCGCCGCGATGCGTCCGCCTTCGCCGGTTCCCCGGTCGGCCACGAAGTATTGCGCATGATTATACGCGATGTTAATATTTATTTAATTATTAAATAAATACATACATGTGTTTATTAATAATATACGCGATGTTAATATTTATTTAATTATTACCTATATTATGAATAAACTAACGGTGATTTTACACGATTTGACTACATACGTGACCGTGATATAGTGCCGAGGGCTCCGCGCCGTCACGCGTCCGCCTTGGCAGGGGTCGCCCGCGGCAGCGAGCGTTCGGCTCGCGGGGGTCCGCGGGGTGTTATTAGGGAGTGCGGCAGCCGTGCCGAGGCTCCGGCCGGCCGCCGGAAGTCCGGCGGGGGAGCGTCGGAGCTCCGCGAGGCCGGCCGGGGAGCCTCTTAGTCATCGCCCGCGCTCGCGGTGGTCCCGGTCGCTTAAAGTGCCACGGGAGGCGTAGCGATGCCAGTGAGTGTGCGCCAAGTGCGAGAGGCGGTGCATTTACGCGCCGTGTCCGCGAGAGGGAGGCAATTCCCCGTTGCGACCTCCGGGAGATCAGCGGGCCGTTCAAATCGCTTAGCCGGGGTGCCGGGAGCCTCCTCGGGCGTCGAGTTAGGAGGGGGGCGCGCGGAGAACCGGCCGGAGGTCCCCTGGAAGCTCAGCGGGCCGTGGGAAACGCTTGGCCGGGGTGCCGGGAGCCTCGGCCGGCTTAAAAGTGAGGAGGAAAGCGCGCGGAGAACCGGCCGGAGGTCCCCTGGAAACTCAGCGGGACGTGGGAAAAAGCTCAGCCGGGGTGCCGGAAGCCTCGGCCGGCTTAAAACGTGAGGAGGAAAGCACCGGGAGAACCGGCTGGAGGTCTTCTGGAAGCTCAGCGGGCCGTGGAGAAAGCTTAGCCGGGGTGCCGGAAGCCTCGGCCGGCTTAAAATGTGAGGAGGAAACCGGCTGGACGTCTTCTGGAAGATCAGCGGGCCGTGGAAAATGCTAAGCCGAGGTGCTGGTTGTCGAATAAGGCTCCGCCATCTCGTAGAAGGTGCTAATAAAGTTCATATCCGCTCGGCTGGAGGTAATTGGCCAGCGGACCGGCCGCCGGGACCTCCGTGACCGCCTATCCGCCTGGCGGTGCCTCCTGGCCGGCGTGCATTCCGGGCCGCGACCGCTCACTTACGGGACCCTGATTGGCCCGCGGACCGGCCGGCGGGACCTCCGTGACAGCCTACCCGCCTGGCGGTGGCTGCTGGCCGGCGCGGATTCCGGGCCGCGACCGCTAACTTACGGGACCCTAATTGGCCCGCGGACCAGCTGGCGGGACCTCCGTGACAGCCTACCCGCCTGGCGGTGGCTGCTGGCCGGCGCGGATTCCGGGCCGCGACCGCTAACTTACGGGACCCTAATTGGCCCGGCGGACCAGCTGGCGGGACCTCCGTGAAAGCCCATCCGCCTGCCGGTGCCTCCTGGCCGGCGTGGATTCCGGGCCGCGACCGCTAACTTACGGGACCATAAATGGCCCGCGGACCAGCTGGCGGGACCTCCGTGACCGCCTATCCGCCTGGCGGTGCCTCCTGGCCGGCCTGGATTCCGGGCCGCGACCGCTCACCTACGGGACCCTAAATGGCCCGCGGACCAGCCGGCGGGACCTCCGTGACAGCCTACCCGCCTCCCGGTGGCTGCTGGCCGGCGCGGATTCCGGGCCGCGACCGCTAACTTACGGGACCCCAATTGGCCCGCGGACCAGCCGGCGGGACCCCCGTGACCGCCTATCTATCCGCCTTGGCCGGTTCCCCGGCCGGCCACGGATGGCGAGAATCCGGCCTCCTCGCCCGGAGCGCTCGTCGGCTTCGGCGAAAAATGCACTAAGTGCCAAACCCCATTCATTTACAATGGCGTGTCCGCCAGAGGGCGCAGTTCCCCCCGCGGACCGGCCGGCGGGACCTCCGTGACAGCCTATCCGCCTGGCGGTGGCTGCGGGCCGGCGCGAATTCCGGGCCGCGACCGCTAACTTACGGGACCCCGATTGGCCCGCGGACCAGCCGGCGGGACCTCCGTGACCGCCTATCCGCCTGCGCTGGTTCCCCGGCCGGCGCGAATTCCGGGCCGCGACCGCTAACTTACGGGACCCCGATTGGCCCGCGGACCAGCCGGCGGGACCTCCGTGACCGCCTATCCGCCTGCGCTGGTTCCCCGGCCGGCGCGAATTCCGGGCCGCGACCGCTAACTTACGGGACCCCGATTGGCCCGCGGACCAGCCGGCGGGACCTCCGTGACCGCCTATCCGTCCTGCGCTGGTTCCCCGGCCGGCGCGAATTCCGGGCCGCGACCGCTAACTTACGGGACCCCAATTGGCCCGCGGACCAGCCGGCGGGACCTCCGTGACCGCCTATCCGCCTCCGCTGGTTCCCCCCTCGGCGTGGATTCCGGACCGCGACCGCTAAATTACGGGACCCAAATTGGCCCGCGGACCAGCCGGCGGGACCTCCGTGACCGCCTATCCGCCTTCGCTGGTTCCCCGGTCGGCCACAGATGACGAATATTCGGCCTCTCGCTCTGGAAGTCCTGCCGACTTAGCCGAAAATTTTCTAAGTGCCATCGGCTCTCGCTCGGAAAAGTGTCCGCCTCGTCTGGTTCCCCAGCTCGGCCTCAGAATTCGAAAATTCGGCCTCTCTGAGGTACCAGGGGTAGGCTTTATGTACTTGGTCCCCCCAGTTAGTGTACTCATCACTTTACCCCCCCTTTCGCAAAATATAGTCGGCACGTATGTGCAGAACTGTTTATTTTCCATTTTAAAAATTTTCTAAGTGCCAGCGGAAGCTGTCACACGAACTGTCCGAGCTACCACGGTGCCCATCCCGGGCAGTGACGGCAAAAGGCCGATGTGTGTTTGATGGAAGTCTGAATAATTTCTAAGTGCCAACGGCTCAACCGCCGTAAAGTGTCCGCCTCGGCTGGTTCTCCCGGTCGGCCCGAACGAGCGAAAATTCGGCCTCTTCCCCTGGAGGTCCGGAACATTTGGCGAATATTTTCAAAGTGCCAACGGCTGTTCCGCCGTAACGTGTCCGACCCGGCTGGTTCCTCCGGTCGGCCCGAACGAGCGAAAATTCGGCCTCTTCCCCTGGAGGTCCGGAACATTTTGGCGAATATTTTCAAAGTGCCAACGGCTGTTGCGCCGTAACGTGTCCGACCCGGCCGGTTCCTCCGGTCGGCCCGAACGAGCGAAAATTCGGCCTCTTCCCCTGGAGGTCCGGAACATTTTGGCGAATATTTTCAAAGTGCCAACGGCCGTTCCGCCGTAAAGTGTCCTACCCGGCTGGTTCCTTCGGTCGGCCCGAACGAGCGAAAATTCGGCCTCTTCCCCTGGAGGTCCGGAACATTTTGGCGAATATTTTCAAAGTGCCAACGGCTGTATCGCCGTAACGTGTCCGACCCGGCTGGTTCCTCCGGTCGGCCCGAACGAGCGAAAATTCGGCCTCTTCCCCTGGAGGTCCGGACGACTTTGGCGAATATTTTCTAAGTGCGAACGGCTGTTGCGCCGTAACGTGTCCGACCCGGCTGGTTCCTCCGGTCGGCCCGAACGAGCGAAAATTCGGCCTCTTCCCCTGGAGGTCCGGAACATTTTGGCGAATATTTTCAAAGTGCCAACGGCTGTTGCGCCGTAACGTGTCCGACCCGGCCGGTTCCTCCGGTCGGGCCCGAACGAGCGAAAATTCGGCCTCTTCCCCTGGAGGTCCTGTGAAGTTTAACGAATATTTTCTAAGTGCGAACGGCTCTTCCGCCGTAACGTGTCCGACCCGCTGGTTCCTCCGGTCGGCCTGAACGAGCGAAAATTCGGCCTCTTCCCCTGGAGGTCCTGTCAAGTTTAACGAATATTTTCTAAGTGCCATCGGCTCTTCCGCCGTAAGGTGTCCGACTCGGCCGGTTCCCCTAGTCGGCCAAATAATGTGACAATTCGGCCTCTCGCTCTGGAAGTCCGGCCAACTTCTGCGAATATTTTCTAAGTGCCATCGGCTCTTCCGCCGTAATGTGTCCGACTCGGCCGGTTCCTCCGGTCGGCCTGAACGAGCGAAAATTCGGCCTCTTCCCCTGGAGGTCCTGTCAAGTTTAACGAATATTTTCTAAGTGCCATCGGCTCTTCCGCCGTAAGGTGTCCGACTCGGCCGGTTCCTCCGGTCGGCCTGAACGAGCGAAAATTCGGCCTCTTCCCCTGGAGGTCCTGTCAAGTTTAACGAATATTTTCTAAGTGCCATCGGCTCTTCCGCCGTAAGGTGTCCCGACTCGGCCGGTTCCTCCGGTCGGCCTGAACGAGCGAAAATTCGGCCTCTTCCCTGGAGGTCCTGTCAAGTTTAACGAATATTTTCTAAGTGCCATCGGCTCTTCCGCCGTAAGGTGTCCGACTCGGCCGGTTCCTCCGGTCGGCCTGAACGAGCGAAAATTCGGCCTCTTCCCCTGGAGGTCCTGTCAAGTTTAACGAATATTTTCTAAGTGCCATCGGCTCTTCCGCCGTAAGGTGTCCGACTCGGCCGGTTCCTCCGGTCGGCCTGAACAAGCGAAAATTCGGCCTCTTCCCCTGGAGGTCCTGTCAAGTTTAACGAATATTTTCTAAGTGCGAACGGCTCTTCCGCCGTAAGGTGTCCGACCCGGCCGGTTCCTCCGGTCGGCCCGAACGAGCGAAAATTCGGCCTCTTCCCCTGGAGGTCCTGTCAAGTTTAACGAATATTTTCTAAGTGCCATCGGCTCTTCCGCCGTAAGGTGTCCGTCTCGGCCGGTTCCTCCGGTCGGCCTGAACGAGCGAAAATTCGGCCTCTTCCCCTGGAGGTCCTGTCAAGTTTAACGAATATTTTCTAAGTGCCATCGGCTCTTCCGCCGTAAGGTGTCCGACTCGGCCGGTTCCTCCGGTCGGCCTGAACAAGCGAAAATTCGGCCTCTTCCCCTGGAGGTCCGTTCAAGTTTAACGAATATTTTCTAAGTGCCATCGGCTCTTCCGCCGTAAGGTGTCCGACTCGGCTGGTTCCCGATGTCGGCCAGAACAAGTGGAAACTCGGCCTCTTCCCCTGGAGGTCAGTTGAAGTTTAAACGAATATTTTCAAAGTGCCAACGGCTGCTCCGCCGTAAAGCGTCCGACTCGGCTGGTTCCCGATGTCGGCCAGAACAAGTGAAAATTCGGCCTCTTCCCCTGGAGGTCCGTTCAAGATTAACGAATATTTTCTAAGTGCCAACGCCGCCGTAAAGCGTCCGACTCGGCTGGTTCCCGATGTCGGCCAGAACAAGTGAACATTCGGCCTCTTCCCCTGGAGGTCCGTTCAAGATTAACGAATATCTTCTAAGTGCCAACGGCTCTTGCGCCGAAAAGCGTCCGCCTGGGCTGGTTCCTGATGTCGGCCAGAACAAGTGAAAATTCGGCCTCTTCCCCTGGAGGTCCGTTCAAGATTAACGAATATTTTCTAAGTGCCAACGGCTCTTGCGCCGAAAAGCGTCCGCCTCGGCTGGTTCCCGCGGTCGGACACAAAATGTGTCAATTCGGCCTCTCTGAGGTACCAGGGGTGGGCTTTATGTACTTGGTCCCCCCACTTAGTGTACTCATCACTTTACCCCCCTTTCGCAAAATATAGTCGGCACGTATGTGCAGAACTGTTTATTTTCATTTTAAAAATTGTCTAAGTGCCAGCGGAAGCTGTCACACGAACTGTCCGAGCTACCACGGTGCCCATCCCGGGCAGTGACGGCAAAAGGCCGATGTGTGTTTATGGAAGTCTGAATAATTTCTAAGTGCCAACGGCTGCTCCGCCGTAAAGTGTCCGCCTCGGCTGGTTCCCTTGGTCGGCCAGAACAAGTGAAAATTCGGCCTCTTCCCTGGAGGTCCGGAACATTTTGGCGAATATTTCCTAAGTGCCAACGGCTGCTCCGCCGTAAAGTGTCCGCCTCGGCCGGTTCACCCCGGTCGGCCAGAACAAGTGAAAATTTGGCCTCTTCCCCTGGAGGTCCGGAACATTTTGGCGAATATTTCCTAAGTGCCAACGGCTGCTCCGCCGTAAAGTGTCCGACTCGGCTGGTTCCCGATGTCGGCCAGAACAAGTGAAAATTCGGCCTCTTCCCCTGGAGGTCCGTTCAAGATTAACGAATATTTCCTAAGTGCCAACGGCTGCTCCGCCGTAAAGCGTCCGACTCGGCTGGTTCCCGATGTCGGCCAGAACAAGTGAAAATTCGGCCTCTTCCCCTGGAGGTCCGTTCAAGATTAACGAATATTTCCTAAGTGCCAACGGCTGCTCCGCCGTAAAGCGTCCGACTCGGCTGGTTCCCGATGTCGGCCAGAACAAGTGAAAAATCGGCCTCTTCCCCTGGAAGTCCGGCCGAGTTAAGGCAAATATTTCCTAAGTGCCAACGGCTGCTCAGCCTTAAAGTGTCCGACTCGGCTGGTTCCCGATGTCGGCCAGAACAAGTGAAAATCCGGCCTCTTCCCCTGGAAGTCCGGCCGAGTTAAGGCAAATATTTCCTAAGTGCCAACGGCTTGCTCAGCCTTAAAGTGTCCGACTCGGCTGGTTCCCGATGTCGGCCAGAACAAGTGAAAATCCGGCCTCTTCCCCTGGAAGTCCGGCCGAGTTAAGGCAAATATTTCCTAAGTGCCAACGGCTGCTCAGCCTTAAAGTGTCCGACTCGGCTGGTTCCCGATGTCGGCCAGAACAAGTGAAAATCCGGCCTCTTCCCCTGGAAGTCCGGCCGAGTTAAGGCAAATATTTCCTAAGTGCCAACGGCTGCTCAGCCGTAAAGTGTCCGACTCGGCTGGTTCCCGATGTCGGCCAGAACAAGTGAAAATCCGGCCTCTTCCCCTGGAAGTCCGGCCGAGTTAAGGCAAATATTTCCAAGTGCCAACGGCTGTTCCGCCGTAAAGGGTCCGACTCGGCTGGTTCCCGATGTCGGCCAGAACAAGTGAAAATCCGGCCTCTTCCCCTGGAAGTCCGGCCGAGTTAAGGCAAATATTTCCTAAGTGCCAACGGCTGTTCCGCCGTAAAGGGTCCGACTCGGCTGGTTCCCGATGTCGGCCAGAACAAGTGAAAAATCGGCCTCTTCCCCTGGAAGTCCGGCCGAGTTCGGCGAATAGTTCCTAAGTGCCAACGGCTGCTCCGCCGTAAAGAGTCCGACTGGGCTGGTTCCCGATGTCGGCCAGAACAAGTGAAAATCCGGCCTCTTCCCCTGGAAGTCCGGCCGAGTTAAGGCAAATATTTCCTAAGTGCCAACGGCTGTTCCGCCGTAAAGGGTCCGACTCGGCTGGTTCCCGATGTCGTCCAGAACAAGTGAAAAATTGGCCTCTTCCCCTGGAAGTCCGGCCGAGTTCGGCGAATATTTCCCAAGTGCCAACGGCTGTTCCGCCGTAAAGAGTCCGACTCGGCTGGTTCCCGATGTCGGCCAGAACAAGTGAAAATTCGGCCTCTTCCCCTGGAGGTCCGTTCAAGTTTGGGGAATATTTTCTAAGTGCCAACGGCTGCTCCGCCTTAAAGCGTCCGACTCGGCTGGTTCCCGATGTCGGCCAGAACAAGTGAAAATCCGGCCTCTTCCCCTGGAAGTCCGGCCGAGTTAAGGCAAATATTTCCTAAGTGCCAACGGCTGCTCAGCCTTAAAGGGCCCGACTCGGCTGGTTCCCGATGTCGGCCAGAACAAGTGACAATTCGGCCTCTTCCCCTGGAGGTCTTTTCAAGTTTAACGAATATTTTCTAAGTGCCAACGGCTGCTCCGCCTTAAAGCGTCCGACTCGGCTGGTTCCCGATGTCGGCCAGAACAAGTGACAATTCGGCCTCTTCCCCTGGAGGTCCTTTCAAGTTTAACGAATATTTTCTAAGTGCCAACGGCTGCTCCGCCTTAAAGAGTCCGACTCGGCTGGTTCCCGATGTCGGCCAGAACAGGTGAAAATTCGGCCTCTTCCCCTGGAGGTCCGTTCAAGTTTGGCGAATATTTTCTAAGTGCCAACGGCTGCTCCGCCTTAAAGTGTCCGACTCGGCTGTTCCCGATGTCGGGCAGAACAAGTGACAATTCGGCCTCTTCCCCTGGAAGTCCGGCCGAGTTTGGCGAATATTTTCTAAGTGCCAACGGCTGCTCCGCCGTAAAGAGTCCGACTCGGCTGGTTCCCGATGTCGGCCAGAAAAAGTGACAATTCGGCCTCTTCCCCTGGAGGTCCTTTGAAGTTTAGCGAATATTTTCTAAGTGCCAACGGCTCTTGCGCCGAAAAGCGGTCCGCCTCGGCTGGTTCCCGCGGTCGGCCGTAATAGGCGAAAATTCGGCCTCTTCCCCTGGAGCGACCTCCAAATTTGGGCGAAATTTTTCTAAGTGCCTAAAGGTACCAGGGGTTTGGGTACCAGGGGTGCAGTACGAACTGGTCTTTTGTCAACCCATGTACTTTTTCTAGAGTACATGGGTTGGTCCCCCCACTTAGTGTACTCATCACTTTACCCCCCTTTCGCAAAATATAGTCAGAACGAGCATGGGGGACGCAATTGTTTTCCATGCCAAATCAATTGGGCCTGGTCCGAGCGCTGGTAACGGCCGCCAGCAAGCGTCCCCTGCTCGGATAGCAGAACTGAAGAAGGCACGGCACTTCCAGAGAGAGAGAGAAAATTTTCTAAGTGCCACATTTCTCAAAAATTTTCAAAGTGCCACATCTCTCAAAAAATTTCTAAGTGCCACATCTCTCAAAAACTTTCTAAGTGCCACATCTCTGAAAAACTTTCTAAGTGCCACATCTCTGAAAAAACTTTCTAAGTGCCACGTCTCTGAAAAACTTTCTAAGTGCCACAGCACGGCTGTGAAATATTCAAAGTCCTACAGGCATTGGCAGAATGCCGCGGACGGCCGTCTGCTCCCGGCGGCCGCCGCGAAGCTACTACCCCCTCCCGGGGACGGCTGTCTGCTCCCGGCAGCCGTCCTTACCCCCCTCCCCCGTTTGCACCGCCTGAAGTTAGACCCGCCTTGGTAGGGCCCCCACCGGCCCCGGCTCGCCGGCGTTGGGTGGACGGTTCCTGCCCCACTTGCGGGTCCCGGTCGCTTGGCAACCGACCGGGGGAGGACCAGCCGCCTCCTTAAACACAGGCTGGAAGGGAAATCCGATCAAGCTACGGAGGACCGGCCGCCTCCTTAAACACAGGCCGGAAGGGAAATCCGATCAAGCTACGGAGGACCGGTCGCCTCCCTAAACACAGGCCGGGCAAAAATCTGCGAATGGGCCCGTCAAGGGTAGTGGGTCATCCAAGGAGGGAGGTACCGGCCGCCTCCTTAAACACAGGCCGGGCAAAAATCTGCGAATGGCCCGTCAAGGGTAGAAGGTCATCCAAGGAGGGAGGTACCGGCCGCCTCCTTAAACACAGGCCGGGCAAAAATCTGCGAATGGCCCGTCAAGGGTAGAAGGTCATCCAAGGAGGGAGGTACCGGCCGCCTCCTTAAACACAGGCCGGGCAAAAATCTGCGAATGGCCCGTCAAGGGTAGAAGGTCATCCAAGGAGGGAGGTACCGGCCGCCTCCTTAAACACAGGCCGGGCAAAAATCTGCGAATGGCCCGTCAAGGGTAGAAGGTCATCCAAGGAGGGAGGTACCCGGCCGCCTCCTTAAACACAGGCCGGGCAAAAATCTGCGAATGGCCGGTCAAGGGTTGTTGGTCATCCAAGGAGGGAGGTACCGGCCGCCTCCTTAAACACAGGCCGGGCAAAAATCTGCGAACGGCCCGTCAAGGGTTCTGTCTCATCCAAGAAAGGGGTACCGGCCGCCTCAGAGGCCGGAGCGAAGGGGGCGAAAGGCTGTCGATGGGGAAGGATCGGGGCCACGGCTAATCTAGCGATGCCCGCGTCGGGCGGTCACTCCGACGAATGAGCGGGGCCGAATCCGGCGCGAGGCGGCCTTCAGGCACGTGGTTCGAGACGACCTCACCCGGCTCTAGCCCGGAGGATCGGAGGCAACGGCCGTCTCCTTAAGCTAAGGCCGGACGAAAATCTGCGGATGCGGTCCATCCAAGGCAGACGGAGGTACCGGCCGCCTCGGTAAACAAAGCCCGGGCAAAAATCTGCGAACGGCCCGTCAAGGGTTCTGTCTCATCCAAGAAAGGGGTACCGGCCGCCTCAGAGGCCGGAGCGAAGGGGGCGAAAGGCTGTCGATGGGGAAGGATCGGGGCCACGGCTAATCTAGCGATGCCCGCGTCGGGCGGTCACTCCGACGAATGAGCGGGGCCGAATCCGGCGCGAGGCGGCCTTCAGGCACGTGGTTCGAGACGACCTCACCCGGCTCTAGCCCGGAGCGAAAAAAACACTCTTATAACCTGACCGACATGCGCCCATGACCCGCCTTGGTAGGGCCCCCACCGGCCCCGGCTACCGCCGGCGTTGGGTGGACGGTTCCTCCCCACTTGCGGGTCGCACTCCAGCGCTACGGCGCCGCGCGAGCGCGCGCCCCGCGCCGCCCGCGCAGGCCTAGCGCGAACCGTACGGCAGCGAAACCGAGACGCCCCGGCTCAACCTCACCCAGAGGCCATCCACGGAGGCCGAGCGCGCGATCCGACTTGCGGCACGCCACGTGGCGTCCGCCGGCCGCGCCGGTCGAACCGCGAAACCGATTTCTCAAAGACCAAGCCCGAGTCC
>NW_026061209.1:0-2500 GCF_024217435.2 Syngnathus scovelli
TGAGCAATAACAGGTCTGTGATGCCCTTAGATGTCCGGGGCTGCACGCGCGCCACACTGAGCGGACCAGTGTGTGCCACATCCCCTGCGCCGAGAGGCGCGGGTAACCATATGAACCCCCGCTCGTGATAGGGACTGGGGACTGCAATTATTTCCCACCAACGAGGAATTCCCAGTAAGCGCGGGTCATAAGCCCGCATTGATTAAGTCCCTGCCCTTTGTACACACCGCCCGTCGCTACTACCGATTGGATGGCTTAGTGAGGTCCTCGGATGGGCCCCGCCGGGGCCGGTCACGGAGCCGGCGGCCGCGTCGAGAAGACGATCAAACTTGACTATCTAGAGGAAGTAAAAGTCGTAACAAGGTTTCCGTAGGTGAACCTGCGGAAGGATCATTACGGAGCGATCGAGCGGGATCAGCGGCCCGCGCTTTCGAACGAACGCACGCCGAGGGCGAAAGGCTGAGGCGGGGAAGGATCGGGGCCACGGCTAATCTAGCGATGCCCGCGTCGGGGCGGTCACTCCGACGAATGAGCGGGGCCGAATCCGGCGCGAGGCGGCCTTCAGGCACGTGGTTCGAGACGACCTCGCACCGGCCCTAGCCCGGAGCGCCGCCTAGGACTCTGGGGGAAGGATAATCCCCCGCGGCTGACGCGCGCGCTCGCCCCAGCTAACCGAAGGGGGGCGGGCGGTCGGCGCGGGCGCGCGGGGGACCGAGGACCCTTAGCCCGAAGCGATGAGCGGAGGACGACGGAGGAAGGGGGAACTCGGCCGCGGCTCAGGCGCGCCGGCCCGCCCAGCGAGACCACCCGGTCGCGTGCTCCGGACGGACGGGCCATCGCGGTCGGCCGGCCGGGACGCGCCGGGCCCAGGTCCGGGGCGGGTCGGGCGGCGCCGGCGCGCGGCCTGAGCGAACCCGGCCTCCCCGCCTGCCGCGCCAAACCTAAGCGAGAGAGATGATCCCGGCGCTGGCGGCGGCGCGCGGGTGGAGGTATGTGGCCCGCGCGCGTGCGTCGCGTGCGGGGAAGGCTCCGTTCGTCACACCGGAGTCGGCCCCCCGCCCACCGTCGCGCGACGTCACCGTCCTCCTCCCCGCGCGCGCTCAACCGGCAGCTTGGCGCTCCCCTCGCAGTCCTGAAGTAGTCTCCGGGCGTGCCGCGGCCGGGGTCGGGCCGGTGCCATCGCGGAACGCCCGCTCGGAACTTAAACCCATTGCGGCGGGTACCCAACTCGCGGATCGCCTTCGGCGGACCGTGGGGGGTTCAATGTCCACACCACACGCACGTTCTGAGGCGGGTGGGTGGCACCCGTCGCCGGAAGGCCGGAAAAACAAATTTTTAATCGTTGGAACTTGGCAAACCGCGGCGCGCTGCTGAGGTTGAGCGCGGCGGCGGTGGACGGCGGCGACCGCGACGGCAAGCCCCGACGTCTTGGAGGCGACGGTGGAGGGTCCGCGCGCGACGGCGACCGCGCCGGCAAGCCCCGACGTCCTCGAGGCGACGGTGGAGGGTCCGCGCGCGGCGGCGACCGCGCCGGCAAGCCCCGACGTCCCCGAGGCGACGGTGGAGGGTCCGCGTGCGGCGGCGACGCGCCGGCAAGCCCCGACGTCCTCGAGGCGACGGTGGAGGGTCCGCGCGCGGCGTTACGCCGTCTCCCCGCCCGCTCCCGATCTCGCCCCGCAAAAAAAACAAACGTACAACTCTTAGCGGTGGATCACTCGGCTCGTGCGTCGATGAAGGACGCAGCTAGCTGCGAGAACTAATGTGAATTGCAGGACACATTGATCATCGACACTTCGAACGCACTTTGCGGCCCCGGGTCCCGTCCCGGGGCCACGCCTGTCTGAGCGTCGCTTGCATATCAATCGGGGTCGGCGAAGGGCGACCCGGGCTCCGTCGGCGCGACCTCTGCGCAACGTTCGCGCAGTTGCCGCCTTCGTCCCGCTAGCGCTTCGCCTCCCCGCGGCTGGGGGTTCGCAGGACGCCTCGGCGGCCTTCGTCCCCTTAAGTGCAGACCCGCGGCGTCCCCTCCTCACCGTCGACCCTCCCGCATCACGGGTCCGGGGCGCGGCTGCCGGTGGCTATCGACCATTGCGCATCCCGCGTCTCGCGCTCCCTCGCGCGGTGGGCCGCCGCGGAGGCGCCCGCGGAACGATCCAGCGAGCCCGGCCGCCACGCCGGCCGCGCCTACTACCCCCTCGTTTCCGACCTCAGATCAGACGAGACGACCCGCTGAATTTAAGCATATTACTAAGCGGAGGAAAAGAAACTAACCAGGATTCCCTCAGTAGCGGCGAGCGAAGAGGGAGAAGCCCAGCGCTGAATCCCCGCCCGGCCTCGGGCGCGGGAAATGTAGCGTACAGAAGGTCGTTGCGCCCGACGCCGCCCGGAGGGGGCCCGAGTCCTTCTGATGGAGGCTCTGCCCAGGGACGGTGTGAGGCCGGTAGCGGCCCCCGGCGCGCCGGGGCGCGGCCTTCTCGGAGTCGGGTTGTTTGTGAATGCA
>NW_026061209.1:7500-30000 GCF_024217435.2 Syngnathus scovelli
GATGACAGCGGGCGTGCGTAAGAGGCTCGCCCGGGGATGAGGCAGCATCCCCGGGCGGCGGGCGGGAGGAGGCAGCCTCCCGCGAGCGGAACTTAGTTGTTGGAGGATGACAGCGGGCGTGCGTAATAGGCTCGCCCGGGGATGAGGCAGCATCCCCGGGCGGCGGGCGGGAGGAGGCAGCCTCCCGCAAGCGGAACTTAGTTGTTGGAGGATGACAGCGGGCGTGCGTAAGAGGCTCGTCCGGGGATGAGGCAGCATCCCCGGGCGGCGGGCGGGAGGAGGCAGCCTCCCGCAAGCGGAACTTAGTCGTCGGAGGATGACAGCGGGCGTGCGTAAGAGGCTCGTCCGGGGATGAGGCAGCATCCTCGGGCGGCAGGCGGGAGTAGGCAGCCTCCCCTTAGTTTAACTTAGTCTCTGGAGAATGTTAGCGGGCGCGCGTAAGATAACGTATGTCCGCCTCTCGGTCACTCTGGCCGGGCGTGGGTGTGCGTCCGCTCCCGTCTTGTGAGCCTCCAAGTGGAACTTAGTGATCGGAGGATGACACCGGGCGTGCGTAAGAGGCGCGTCCGGGGATGAGGCAGCATCCTCGGGCGTCAGCCGGGAGTAGGCAGCCTCCCCCAAGTGGAACTTAGCCTCCACTAAGTGGAACTCAGTCTCCGGAGGATGACAGCGGGCGTGCGTAAGAGGCGCGTCCGGGGATGAGGCAGCATCCTCGGACACCGGCCGGGAGCGCGCGGGCGCTGTGGAAGTAAGTACATCCGCTCCTGGTACCTAAAAATTCCTCCAGCGGCGGGCCCCGGGCCTAAACTTTCTCCGGGCCGCGCAACACGCACTTTCCGCCGGACACCGACGGAGGCAACGTCCCCCTCCTGCGGTGACAAAAAAAATCCACCCCTGGTACCTAAAAATTTCTCCAGCGGCGGGCCCCTGGCCTAAACTTTCTCCGGCCCGCGCAACACGCACTTTCCGTCGGACACGGACGGAGGCAACGTCCCCCTCCTGCGGTGACAAAAAAAATCCACCCCTGGTACCTAAAAATTTCTCCAGCGGCGGGCCCCTGGCCTAAATTTTCTCCGGCCCGCGCAACACGCACTTTGCGCCGGACGCCGGTCCCAAACCACCACCGCCGACCGCCACAAGGCGACAGCCACCATCCCCAAGCGCCATCCCCGACCGCCACAAGGCGACCGCCACCAGCCGACCGCCACAAGGCGACAGCCACCATCCCCAAGCGCCACCAGCCGACCGCCACCAGCCGACCGCCACAAGGCGACAGCCACCAACCCCAAGCGCCACCCCCGACCGCCACCAGCCGACCGCCACCAGCCGACCGCCACAAGGCGACAGCCACCATCCCCAAGCGCCACCCCCGACCGCCACCAGCCGACCGCCACCAGCCGACCGCCAGCAGCCGACCGCCACAAGGCGACAGCCACCATCCCCAAGCGCCACCCCCGACCGCCACCCCCCGACCGCCACCAGCCGACCGCCACCAGCCGACCGCCACAAGGCGACAGCCACCATCCCCAAGCGCCACCCCCGACCGCCACCCCCCGACCGCCACCAGCCGACCGCCACCAGCCGACCGCCACAAGGCGACAGCCACCATCCCCAAGCGCCACCCCCGACCGCCACCAGCCGACCGCCACCAGCCGACCGCCACCAGCCGACCGCCACAAGGCGACAGCCACCATCCCCAAGCGCCACCCCCGACCGCCACCCCCCGACCGCCACCAGCCGACCGCCACCAGCCGACCGCCACAAGGCGACAGCCACCATCCCCAAGCGCCACCCCCGACCGCCACCAGCCGACCGCCACCAGCCGACCGCCACAAGGCGACAGCCACCATCCCCAAGCGCCACCCCCGACCGCCACCAGCCGACCGCCACCAGCCGACCGCCACCAGCCGACCGCCACAAGGCGACAGCCACCATCCCCAAGCGCCACCCCCGACCGCCACCCCCCGACCGCCACCAGCCGACCGCCACCAGCCGACCGCCACAAGGCGACAGCCACCATCCCCAAGCGCCACCCCCGACCGCCACCCCCCGACCGCCACCAGCCGACCGCCACCAGCCGACCGCCACAAGGCGACAGCCACCATCCCCAAGCGCCATCCCCGACCGCCACAAGGCGACCGCCACCAGCCGACCGCCACCAGCCGACAGCCACCATCCCCAAGCGCCATCCCCAAGCGCCACCAGCCGACCGCCACCAGCCGACAGCCACCATCCCCAAGCGCCATCCCCAAGCGCCACCCCCGACCGCCACCAGCCGACCGCCACCAGCCGACCGCCACCGGCCGACCGCCACCGGCCGTTCGCGGTGTGCGCCGCCGTTCCCCAAGCACCCTCCGGGACGAAGCCGGAGCCAGAGAATAGCAGCGGCCGTGCGTAAAAGCTGCGGCCGGGCCTCGCGGAGGGTCCCCGGGCAGCGAGCTGCCGAGCCCCGGCCTCCAGCTTCCACCAGGTAATAGGACCGGGCGCGCGCAAAAGCTGCGGCCGGGCCTGGCGGAAGGTCCTCGGGCATCCAGCGAGATCACACGGCCCCCACCGGAGGCGGCTAGCGCCTCCGTAGAGTAGTGCCGGCCCGCGGAAGCGGCCGCCCGTCAGCCTGCGTTGCCGCTGGTCGAAAAATGCACAAAGTGCCAAACATTCATTTACAACGGCGTGTCCGCCAGAGGGCGCACTTCCCCCGGCGGACCAGCCGGCGGCTCCTCCGTGAAAGCCTATCCGCCTGGCGGTGGCTCCGGGCCGGCCTGGATTCCGGACCGCCACCGCTCACTCGCGGGACCCTAATCGGCCCGCGGACCAGCCGGCGGGACCTCCGTGAAAGCCTATCCGCCTGGCGGTGCCTCCTGGCCGGCCTGGATTCCGGACCGCCACCGCTCACTCGCGGGACCCTAATCGGCCCGCGGACCAGCCGGCGGATCCTCCGTGAAAGCCTATCCGCCTTCGCCGGTTCCCCGGCCGGCCACGGGTGGCGAGAATCCGGCCTCCTCGCCCGGAGCGCGCTTCGACTTGGGCGAAAAATGCACCAAGTGCCAAACCCCATTCATTTACAACGGCGTGTCCGCCAGAGGGCGCACTTCCTCCGGCCGGCGGGGCTCGTTAGAGAGCGCGTCCGCCTTGGCCGGTTCCCCGGCCGGCCACGGGTGGCGAGAATCCGGCCTCCTCGCCCGGAGCGCGCTTCGACTTGGGCGAAAAATGCACTAAGTGCCAAACCCCATTCATTTACAACGGCGTGTCCGCCAGAGGGCGCACTTCCTCCGGCCGGCGGGGCTCGTTAGAGAGCGCGTCCGCTTTCGCCGGTTCCCCGGTCGGCCGCGAACGGCGAAAAGCCGGCCTCTTCCCCCGGAGCCCGGTGGGCGAATTTTTTTTTTTTTTTTTTTTTTTTTTTTTCAAAGTGCCAACGGCTCTCGCGCCGCGCTGCGTCCGCCTTCGCCGGTTCCCCGGTCGGCCCGAACGAGCGAAAATTCGGCCTCTTGCCCCGGAGCCCGGTCGGCGAATTATTTATTTATTTATTTATTTATTTATTTATTTTTCCAAAGTGCCAACGGCTCTCGCGCCGCGATGCGTCCGCCTTCGCCGGTTCCCCGGTCGGCCACGAACGGCCAAAAATCGGCCTCTCCCCCCGGAGCCCGGTCGGCGAATTATTATTTATTTATTTATTTATTTATTTATTTTTCCAAAGTGCCAACGGCTCTCGCGCCGCGATGCGTCCGCCTTCGCCGGTTCCCCGGTCGGCCACGAAGTATTGCGCATGATTATACGCGATGTTAATATTTATTTAATTATTAAATAAATACATACATGTGTTTATTAATGATATACGCGATGTTAATATTTATTTAATTATTACCTATATTATGAATAAACTAACGGTGATTTTACACGATTTGACTACATACGTGACCGTGATATAGTGCCGAGGGCTCCCGCGCCGTCACGCGTCCGCCTTGGCACGGGTCGCCCGCGGCAGCGAGCGTTCGGCTCGCGGGGGTCCGCGGGGTGTTATTAGGGAGTGCGGCAGCCGTGCCGAGGCTCCGGCCGGCCGCCGGAAGTCCCGCGGGGGAGCGTCGGAGCTCCGCGAGGCCGGCCGGGGAGCCTCTTAGTCATCGCCCGCGCTCGCGGTGGTCCCGGTCGCTTAAAGTGCCACGGGAGGCGTAGCGATGCGAGTGAGTGTGCGCAAAGTGCGAGAGGCGGTGCATTTACGCGCCGTGTCCGCGAGAGGGAGGCAATTCCCCGTTGCGACCTCCGGGAGATCAGCGGGCCGCCGAAAAGGCTCGGCCGGGGTGCCTGGAGCCTCCTCGGGCGTCGAGTTAGGAGGGGGGCGCGCGGAGAACCGGCTGGATGTCCCCTGGAAGCTCAGCGGGCCGTGGGAAAGGCTTGGCCGGGGTGCCGGAAGCCTCGGCCGGCTTAAAAGTGAGGAGGAAAGCGCGCGGAGAACCGGCCGGAGGTCCCCTGGAAGCTCAGCGGGCCGTGGAGAAAGCTTAGCCGGGGTGCCTGGAGCCTCGGCCGGCTTAAAATGTGAGGAGGAAAGCGCGCGGAGAACCGGCCGGAGGTCCCCTGGAAGCTCAGCGGGACGTGGGAAACGCTTGGCCGGGGTGCCGGAAGCCTCGGCCGGCTTAAAAGTGAGGAGGAAAGCGCGCGGAGAACCGGCCGGAGGTCCCCTGGAAGCTCAGCGGGCCGTGGGAAACGCTTGGCCGGGGTGCCGGGAGCCTCGGCCGGCTTAAAACGTGAGGAGGAAAGCACCGGGAGAACCGGCTGGAGGTCTTCTGGAAGCTCAGCGGGCCGCCGAAAACGCGTAGCCGAGGTGCCGGGAGCCTCCTCGGGCGTCAAAAGTGAGGAGCGACGCACCCCCGAGAACCGCCCGGGTCCTCCAGCCACCGTTGAAAAAGACGTCGAGTCAGGCTACCTTAAGAGAGTCACAGTTACTCCCGCCGTTTACCCGCGCGGAGCGTCATCGCCTCCGCGAACCGTCAAAAATAAATAAATACATAAATAAATGTCAAGTGAGCCTACCTTAAGAGAGTCGTAGTTACTCCCGCCGTTTGGCCGCTCAAAGTGTCATCGGAAGCGGACCCACGCAAGTAAGTGTGCGCAAAGTGCGAGAGGTGGTGTTTTTACTCGCCGCGTCCGCCAGAGGGAGGCAATTCCCCGCCGCGGCGGCACCGGCAGCTTCCGAGCGTCTCCCCGAGCGCTCGGAAGTCCGTGCGGGGGGGAGATGAGAGCCGTGCGAGGTACCAGGTGGAGCCGGACGGCGCGGTGCTTCCAAGCAGCCGATCCGCTGGGCTTGGAGCTATTTTCGGCCACTTGGCGCGCGAGCACGGCCTCCCGGGTGGTGCCGGGGGGTGGTGCGTGAGCGCGCCGGCCGCTGGAAGTCCCGCGGAGGAGCGCCGGAGCTCCGCGAGGCCGGCCGGGGAGCCTCTTAGTCGTCACCCGGGGCCGCCGGAGCACCGGGGGGTGGTGCGCGAGCGCGCCGGCCGCCGGAGGTCCCGCGGAGGAGCGTCGGAGCTCCGCGAGGCCGGGGAGCCTCTCGGTAATCACCCGGGGCCGGCGGAGCGTTATTCGGCCGCTCTGCGCGCGCGCGCACGGCCTCCCGGCGGTGCCGGGGGGTGGTGCGCGAGCGCGCCGGCCGCCGGAGGTCCCGCGGAGGAGCGTCGGAGCTCCGCGAGGCCGGGGAGCCTCTCGGTAATCACCCGGGGCCGGCGGAGCGTTATTCGGCCGCTCTGCGCGCGCGCGCACGGCCTCCCGGCGCCTCCGCGAACCGCCAAAATAAATGTCAAGTGAGCCTACCTTAAGAGAGTCACAGTTACTCCCGCCGTTTACCCGCGCGGAGCGTCATCGCCTCCGCGAACCGTCAAAAATAAATAAGTACATAAATGAATAAATGTCAAGTGAGCCTACCTTAAGAGAGTCACAGTTACTCCCGCCGTTTACCCGCGCGGAGCGTCATCGCCTCCGCGAACCGTCAAAAATAAATAAATACATAAGTAAATAGATGTCAAGTGAGCCTACCTTAAGAGAGTCACAGTTACTCCCGCCGTTTACCCGCGCGGAGCGTCATCGCCTCCGCGAACCGTCAAAAATAAATAAATACATGAATAAATAGTCAAGTGAGCATACCTTAGGAGAGTCGCAGTTACTCCCGCCGTTTACCCGCGCGGAGCGTCATCGCCTCCGCGAACCGTCAAAAATAAATAAATACATGAATAAATAAATGTCAAGTGAGCCTACCTTAAGAGAGTCACAGTTACTCCCGCCGTTTACCCGCGCAAAGTGCGAGAGGCGGTGTATTTACTCGCCGTGTCCGCGAGAGGGAGGTAACTCCCCGTTGCGACCTCCGGGAGAGCAACGGGCCGCCGAAAACGCTCAGCCGAGGTGCTGGAAGCCTCGGCCGGCTCGCAAAGCGAGGCGCGAGGCACCGGGAGAACCGGCTGGAGGTCCCCTGGAAGCTCAGCGGGCCGTGGGAAACGCTCAGCCGAGGTGCTGGAAGCCTCGGCCGGCTCACAAAGCGAGGCGCGAGGCACCGGGAGAACCGGCTGGAGGTCCCCTGGAAGCTCAGCGGGCCGTGGGAAACGCTTGGCCGGGGTGCCTGGAGCCTCGGCCGGCTTAAAAGTGAGGAGGAAGCGCGCGGAGAACCGGCTGGAGGTCCCCTGGAAGCTCAGCGGGGTGTGGGAAAAAGCTTAGCCGGGGTGCCGGAAGCCTCGGCCGGCTTAAAACGTGAGGAGGAAAGCACCGGGAGAACCGGCTGGAGGTCTTCTGGAAGCTCAGCGGGCCGTGGAGAAAGCTTAGCCGGGGTGCCGGAAGCCTCGGCCGGCTTAAAATGTGAGGAGGAAACCGGCTGGACGTCTTCTGGAAGATCAGCGGGCCGTGGAAAATGCTAAGCCGAGGTGCTGGTTGTCGAATAAGGCTCCGCCATCTCGTAGAAGGTGCTAATAAAGTTCATATCCGCTCGGCTGGAGGTAATTGGCCAGCGGACCGGCCGGCGGGACCTCCGTGACCGCCTATCCGCCTGGCGGTGCCTCCTGGCCGGCGTGCATTCCGGGCCGCGACCGCTCACTTACGGGACCCTGATTGGCCCGCGGACCGGCCGGCGGGACCTCCGTGACCGCCTATCCGCCTGGCGGTGCCTGCTGGCCGGCGTGCATTCCGGGCCGCGACCGCTCACTTACGGGACCCTGATTGGCCCGCGGACCGGCCGGCGGGACCTCCGTGACAGCCTACCCGCCTGGCGGTGGCTGCTGGCCGGCGCGGATTCCGGGCCGCGACCGCTAACTTACGGGACCCTAATTGGCCCGCGGACCAGCTGGCGGGACCTCCGTGACAGCCTACCCGCCTGGCGGTGCCTCCTGGCCGGCGTGGATTCCGGGCCGCGACCGCTAACTTACGGGACCCTAAACGGCCCGCGGACCAGCTGGCGGGACCTCCGTGACCGCCCATCCGCCTGCCGGTGCCTCCTGGCCGGCGTGGATTCCGGGCCGCGACCGCTAACTTACGGGACCATAAATGGCCCGCGGACCAGCTGGCGGGACCTCCGTGACCGCCTATCCGCCTGGCGGTGCCTCCTGGCCGGCCTGGATTCCGGGCCGCGACCGCTCACCTACGGGACCCTAAATGGCCCGCGGACCAGCCGGCGGGACCTCCGTGACAGCCTATCCGCCTCCCGGTGGCTGCTGGCCGGCGCGGATTCCGGGCCGCGACCGCTAACTTACGGGACCCCAATTGGCCCGCGGACCAGCCGGCGGGACCCCCGTGACCGCCTATCCGCCTTGGCCGGTTCCCCGGCCGGCCACGGATGGCGAGAATCCGGCCTCCTCGCCCGGAGCGCTCGTCGGCTTCGGCGAAAAATGCACTAAGTGCCAAACCCCATTCATTTACAATAGCGTGTCCGCCAGAGGGCGCAGTTCCCCCCGCGGACCGGCCGGCGGGACCTCCGTGACCGCCTATCCGCCTGGTGGTGGCTGCGGGCCGGCGCGAATTCCGGGCCGCGACCGCTAACTTACGGGACCCCGATTGGCCCGCGGACCAGCCGGCGGGACCTCCGTGACCGCCTATCCGCCTGCGCTGGTTCCCCGGCCGGCGCGAATTCCGGGCCGCGACCGCTAACTTACGGGACCCCGATTGGCCCGCGGACCAGCCGGCGGGACCTCCGTGACCGCCTATCCGCCTGCGCTGGTTCCCCGGCCGGCGCGAATTCCGGGCCGCGACCGCTAACTTACGGGACCCCGATTGGCCCGCGGACCAGCCGGCGGGACCTCCGTGACCGCCTATGCGCCTGCGCTGGTTCCCCGGCCGGCGCGAATTCCGGGCCGCGACCGCTAATTTACGGGACCCCAATTGGCCCGCGGACCAGCCGGCGGGACCTCCGTGACCGCCTATCCGCCTTCGCTGGTTCCCCGGTCGGCGTGTATTCCGGGCCGCGGCCGCTCACTTACGGGACCAAAATTGGCCCGCGGACCAGCCGGCGGGACCTCCGTGACCGCCTATCCGCCTGCGCTGGTTCCCCGGCCGGCGTGGATTCCGGACCGCGACCGCTAAATTACGGGACCCAAATTGGCCCGCGGACCAGCCGGCGGGACATCCGTGACCGCCTATCCGCCTTCGCTGGTTCCCCGGTCGGCCACAGATGACGAATATTCGGCCTCTCGCTCTGGAAGTCCTGCCGACTTAGCCGAAAATTTTCTAAGTGCCATCGGCTCTCGCTCGGAAAAGTGTCCGCCTCGTCTGGTTCCCCAGCTCGGCCTCAGAATTCGAAAATTCGGCCTCTCTGAGGTACCAGGGGTAGGCTTTATGTACTTGGTCCCCCCAGTTAGTGTACTCATCACTTTACCCCCCTTTCGCAAAATATAGTCGGCACGTATGTGCAGAACTGTTTATTTTCATTTTAAAAATTTTCTAAGTGCCAGCGGAAGCTGTCACACGAACTGTCCGAGCTACCACGGTGCCCATCCCGGGCAGTGACGGCAAAAGGCCGATGTGTGTTTGATGGAAGTCTGAATAATTTCTAAGTGCCAACGGCTCAACCGCCGTAAAGTGTCCGCCTCGGCTGGTTCTCCCGGTCGGCCCGAACGAGCGAAAATTCGGCCTCTTCCCCTGGAGGTCCGGAACATTTTGGCGAATATTTTCAAAGTGCCAACGGCTGTTGCGCCGTAAAGTGTCCGCCTCGGCTGGTTCTCCCGGTCGGCCCGAACGAGCGAAAATTCGGCCTCTTCCCCTGGAGGTCCGGAACATTTTGGCGAATATTTTCAAAGTGCCAACGGCTGTTGCGCCGTAAAGTGTCCGACCCGGCCGGTTCCTCCGGTCGGACCCGAACGAGCGAAAATTCGGCCTCTTCCCCTGGAGGTCCGGAACATTTTGGCGAATATTTTCAAAGTGCCAACGGCTGTTGCGCCGTAACGTGTCCGACCCGGCCGGTTCCTCCGGTCGGCCCGAACGAGCGAAAATTCGGCCTCTTCCCCTGGAGGTCCGGAACATTTTGGCGAATATTTTCAAAGTGCCAACGGCTGTTGCGCCGTAACGTGTCCGACCCGGCCGGTTCCTCCGGTCGGCCCGAACGAGCGAAAATTCGGCCTCTTCCCCTGGAGGTCCGGAACATTTTGGCGAATATTTTCAAAGTGCCAACGGCTGTTGCGCCGTAACGTGTCCGACCCGGCCGGTTCCTCCGGTCGGCCCGAACGAGCGAAAATTCGGCCTCTTCCCCTGGAGGTCCGGACGACTTTGGCGAATATTTTCTAAGTGCGAACGGCTGTTGCGCCGTAACGTGTCCGACCCGGCCGGTTCCTCCGGTCGGCCCGAACGAGCGAAAATTCGGCCTCTTCCCCTGGAGGTCCGGACGACTTTGACGAATATTTTCTAAGTGCCAACGGCTGTTCCGCCGTAACGTTCCGACCCGGCCGGTTCCTCCGGTCGGCCTGAACAAGTGAAAATTCGGCCTCTTCCCCTGGAGGTCCGGAACATTTTGGCGAATATTTTCTAAGTGCCATCGGCTCTTCCGCCGTAAGGTGTCCGACCCGGCCGGTTCCTCCGGTCGGCCTGAACGAGCGAAAATTCGGCCTCTTCCCCTGGAGGTCCTGTCAAGTTTAACGAATATTTTCTAAGTGCCATCGGCTCTTCCGCCGTAATGTGTCCGACTCGGCCGGTTCCTCCGGTCGGCCCTGAACGAGCGAAAATTCGGCCTCTTCCCCTGGAGGTCCTGTCAAGTTTAACGAATATTTTCTAAGTGCCATCGGCTCTTCCGCCGTAAGGTGTCCGACTCGGCCGGTTCCTCCGGTCGGCCTGAACGAGCGAAAATTCGGCCTCTTCCCCTGGAGGTCCTGTCAAGTTTAACGAATATTTTCTAAGTGCCATCGGCTCTTCCGCCGTAAGGTGTCCGACTCGGCCGGTTCCTCCGGTCGGCCTGAACAAGCGAAAATTCGGCCTCTTCCCCTGGAGGTCCGTTCAAGTTTAACGAATATTTTCTAAGTGCCATCGGCTCTTCCGCCGTAAGGTGTCCGACTCGGCTGGTTCCCGATGTCGGCCAGAACAAGTGGAAACTCGGCCTCTTCCCCTGGAGGTCAGTTGAAGTTTAACGAATATTTTCAAAGTGCCAACGGCTGCTCCGCCGTAAAGCGTCCGACTCGGCTGGTTCCCGATGTCGGCCAGAACAAGTGAAAATTCGGCCTCTTCCCCTGGAGGTCCGTTCAAGATTAACGAATATTTTCTAAGTGCCAACGGCTGCTCCGCCGTAAAGCGTCCGACTCGGCTGGTTCCCGATGTCGGCCAGAACAAGTGAAAATTCGGCCTCTTCCCCTGGAGGTCCGTTCAAGATTAACGAATATTTTCTAAGTGCCAACGGCTCTTGCGCCGAAAAGCGTCCGCCTCGGCTGGTTCCCGATGTCGGCCAGAACAAGTGAAAATTCGGCCTCTTCCCCTGGAGGTCCGTTCAAGATTAACGAATATTTTCTAAGTGCCAACGGCTCTTGCGCCGAAAAGCGTCCGCCTCGGCTGGTTCCCGCGGTCGGACACAAAATGTGTCAATTCGGCCTCTCTGAGGTACCAGGGGAGGGCTTTATGTACTTGGTCCCCCCACTTAGTGTACTCATCACTTTACCCCCCTTTCGCAAAATATAGTCGGCACGTATGTGCAGAACTGTTTATTTTCATTTTAAAAATTGTCTAAGTGCCAGCGGAAGCTGTCACACGAACTGTCCGAGCTACCACGGTGCCCATCCCGGGCAGTGACGGCAAAAGGCCGATGTGTGTTTGATGGAAGTCTGAATAATTTCTAAGTGCCAACGGCTCAACCGCCGTAAAGTGTCCGCCTCGGCCGGTTCTCCCGGTCGGCCCGAACGAGCGAAAATTCGGCCTCTTTCCCTGGAGGTCCGGAACATTTTGGCGAATATTTTCTAAGTGCCAACGGGTGCTCCGCCGTAAAGTGTCCGCCTCGGCTGGTTCCCCCGGTCGGCCAGAACAAGTGAAAATTCGGCCTCTTCCCCTGGAGGTCCGGAACATTTTGGCGAATATTTCCTAAGTGCCAACGGCTGTTCCGCCGTAAAGAGTCCGACTCGGCTGGTTCCCGATGTCGGCCAGAACAAGTGAAAAATCGGCCTCTTCCCCTGGAAGTCCGGCCGAGTTAAGGCAAATATTTCCTAAGTGCCAACGGCTGTTCCGCCGTAAAGGGTCCGACTCGGCTGGTTCCCGATGTCGGCCAGAACAAGTGAAAAATCGGCCTCTTCCCCTGGAAGTCCGGCCGAGTTAAGGCAAATATTTCCTAAGTGCCAACGGCTGCTCCGCCGTAAAGCGTCCGACTCGGCTGGTTCCCGATGTCGGCCAGAATAAGTGGAAATTCGGCCTCTTCCCCTGGAGGTCCGTTCAAGATTAACGAATATTTTCTAAGTGCCAACGGCTGCTCCGCCGAAAAGCGTCCGACTCGGCTGGTTCCCGATGTCGGCCAGAACAAGTGAAAATTCGGCCTCTTCCCCTGGAGGTCAGTTGAAGTTTAACGAATATTTTCTAAGTGCCAACGGCTGTTCCGCCGTAAAGAGTCCGACTCGGCTGGTTCCCGATGTCGGCCAGAACAAGTGAAAATTCGGCCTCTTCCCCTGGAGGTCAGTTGAAGTTTAACGAATATTTTCTAAGTGCCAACGGCTGTTCCGCCGTAAAGAGTCCGACTCGGCTGGTTCCCGATGTCGGCCAGAACAAGTGAAAATTCGGCCTCTTCCCCTGGAAGTCCGGCCGAGTTAAGGCAAATATTTCCCAAGTGCCAACGGCTGTTCCGCCGTAAAGGGTCCGACTCGGCTGGTTCCCGATGTCGGCCAGAACAAGTGAAAAATCGGCCTCTTCCCCTGGAAGTCCGGCCAAGTTCGGCGAATATTTCCTAAGTGCCAACGGCTGTTCCGCCGTAAAGAGTCCGACTCGGCTGGTTCCCGATGTCGGCCAGAACAAGTGAAAATTCGGCCTCTTCCCCTGGAAGTCCGGCCGAGTTAAGGCAAATATTTCCTAAGTGCCAACGGCTGTTCCGCCGTAAAGAGTCCGACTCGGCTGGTTCCCGATGTCGGCCAGAACAAGTGAAAAATCGGCCTCTTCCCCTGGAAGTCCGGCCAAGTTCGGCGAATATTTCCTAAGTGCCAACGGCTGTTCCGCCGTAAAGAGTCCGACTCGGCTGGTTCCCGATGTCGGCCAGAACAAGTGAAAATCCGGCCTCTTCCCCTGGAAGTCCGGCCGAGTTAAGGCAAATATTTCCTAAGTGCCAACGGCTGTTCCGCCGTAAAGAGTCCGACTCGGCTGGTTCCCGATGTCGGCCAGAACAAGTGAAAATCCGGCCTCTTCCCCTGGAAGTCCGGCCGAGTTAAGGCGAATATTTCCTAAGTGCCAACGGCTGCTCAGCCTTAAAGTGTCCGACTCGGCTGGTTCCCGATGTCGGCCAGAACAAGTGAAAATCCGGCCTCTTCCCCTGGAAGTCCGGCCGAGTTAAGGCGAATATTTCCTAAGTGCCAACGGCTGCTCAGCCTTAAAGTGTCCGACTCGGCCGGTTCCCGATGTCGGCCAGAACAAGTGAAAATCCGGCCTCTTCCCCTGGAAGTCCGGCCGAGTTAAGGCAAATATTTCCTAAGTGCCAACGGCTGTTCCGCCGTAAAGGGTCCGACTCGGCTGGTTCCCGATGTCGGCCAGAACAAGTGAAAAATCGGCCTCTTCCCCTGGAGGTCCGGAACATTTTGGCGAATATTTCCTAAGTGCCAACGGCTGTTCCGCCGTAAAGTGTCCGCCTCGGCTGGTTCCCGATGTCGGCCAGAACAAGTGAAAATCCGGCCTCTTCCCCTGGAGGTCCGGAACATTTTGGCAAATATTTCCTAAGTGCCAACGGCTGCTCCGCCGTAAAGTGTCCGACTCGGCCGGTTCCCCCGGTCGTCCAGAACAAGTGAAAATCCGGCCTCTTCCCCTGGAAGTCCGGCCGAGTTAAGGCAAATATTTCCTAAGTGCCAACGGCTGCTCAGCCTTAAAGTGTCCGACTCGGCTGGTTCCCGATGTCGGCCAGAACAAGTGAAAATCCGGCCTCTTCCCCTGGAAGTCCGGCCGAGTTAAGGCGAATATTTCCTAAGTGCCAACGGCTGCTCAGCCTTAAAGTGTCCGACTCGGCTGGTTCCCGATGTCGGCCAGAACAAGTGAATATTCGGCCTCTTCCCCTGGAGGTCCGGAACATTTTGGCAAATATTTCCTAAGTGCCAACGGCTGCTCCGCCGTAAAGTGTCCGACTCGGCTGGTTCCCGATGTCGGCCAGAACAAGTGAAAATCCGGCCTCTTCCCCTGGAAGTCCGGCCAAGTTCGGCGAATATTTCCTAAGTGCCAACGGCTGTTCCGCCGTAAAGAGTCCGACTCGGCTGGTTCCCGATGTCGGCCAGAACAAGTGAATATTCGGCCTCTTCCCCTGGAGGTCCGTTCAAGATTAACGAATATTTTCTAAGTGCCAACGGCTGCTCCGCCGTAAAGCGTCCGACTCGGCTGGTTCCCGATGTCGGCCAGAACAAGTGAATATTCGGCCTCTTCCCCTGGAGGTCCGTTCAAGATTAACGAATATTTTCTAAGTGCCAACGGCTGCTCCGCCGTAAAGCGTCCGACTCGGCTGGTTCCCGATGTCGGCCAGAACAAGTGAAAATTCGGCCTCTTCCCCTGGAGGTCAGTTGAAGTTTAACGAATATTTTCTAAGTGCCAACGGCTGCTCCGCCGTAAAGCGTCCGACTCGGCTGGTTCCCGATGTCGGCCAGAACAAGTGAAAATTCGGCCTCTTCCCCTGGAGGTCAGTTGAAGTTTAACGAATATTTTCAAAGTGCCAACGGCTGCTCCGCCGTAAAGCGTCCGACTCGGCTGGTTCCCGATGTCGGCCAGAACAAGTGAAAATTCGGCCTCTTCCCCTGGAGGTCCGTTCAAGATTAACGAATATTTTCTAAGTGCCAACGGCTCTTGCGCCGAAAAGCGTCCGCCTCGTCTGGTTCCCGCGGTCGGACACAAAATGTGTCAATTCGGCCTCTCTGAGGTACCAGGGGTAGGCTTTATGTACTTGGTCCCCCCACTTAGTGTACTCATCACTTTACCCCCCTTTCGCAAAATATAGTCGGCACGTATGTGCAGAACTGTTTATTTTCATTTTAAAAATTGTCTAAGTGCCAGCGGAAGCTGTCACACGAACTGTCCTAGCTACCACGGTGCCCATCCCGGGCAGTGACGGCAAAAGGCCGATGTGTGTTTATGGAAGTCTGAATAATTTCTAAGTGCCAACGGCTCAACCGCCGTAAAGTGTCCGCCTCGGCTGGTTCTCCCGGTCGGCCCGAACGAGCGAAAATTCGGCCTCTTCCCCTGGAGGTCCGGAACATTTTGGCGAATATTTTCAAAGTGCCAACGGCTGCTCCGCCGTAAAGTGTCCGCCTCGGCTGGTTCCCCCGGTCGGCCAGAACAAGTGAAAATTCGGCCTCTTCCCCTGGAGGTCCGGAACATTTTGGCGAATATTTTCAAAGTGCCAACGGCTGCTCCGCCGTAAAGTGTCCGCCTCGGCTGGTTCCCCCGGTCGGCCAGAACAAGTGAAAATTCGGCCTCTTCCCCTGGAGGTCCGGAACATTTTGGCGAATATTTCCTAAGTGCCAACGGCTGCTCCGCCGTAAAGTGTCCGACTCGGCTGGTTCCCCCGGTCGGCCAGAACAAGTGAAAAATCGGCCTCTTCCCCTGGAAGTCCGGCCGAGTTAAGGCAAATATTTCCTAAGTGCCAACGGCTGCTCAGCCTTAAAGGGTCCGACTCGGCTGGTTCCCGATGTCGGCCAGAACAAGTGAAAATTCGGCCTCTTCCCCTGGAAGTCCGGCCGAGTTAAGGCAAATATTTCCTAAGTGCCAACGGCTGCTCCGCCGTAAAGCGTCCGACTCGGCTGGTTCCCGATGTCGGCCAGAACAAGTGAAAATTCGGCCTCTTCCCCTGGAGGTCCGTTCAAGATTAACGAATATTTCCTAAGTGCCAACGGCTGTTCCGCCGTAAAGAGTCCGACTCGGCTGGTTCCCGATGTCGGCCAGAACAAGTGAAAAATCGGCCTCTTCCCCTGGAAGTCCGGCCGAGTTCGGCGAATATTTCCTAAGTGCCAACGGCTGTTCCGCCGTAAAGAGTCCGACTCGGCTGGTTCCCGATGTCGGCCAGAACAAGTGAAAATCCGGCCTCTTCCCCTGGAAGTCCGGCCGAGTTAAGGCAAATATTTCCTAAGTGCCAACGGCTGTTCCGCCGTAAAGGGTCCGACTCGGCTGGTTCCCGATGTCGGCCAGAACAAGTGAAAAATCGGCCTCTTCCCCTGGAAGTCCGGCCGAGTTCGGCGAATATTTCCTAAGTGCCAACGGCTGTTCCGCCGTAAAGAGTCCGACTCGGCTGGTTCCCGATGTCGGCCAGAACAAGTGAAAATCCGGCCTCTTCCCCTGGAAGTCCGGCCGAGTTAAGGCAAATATTTCCTAAGTGCCAACGGCTGTTCCGCCGTAAAGAGTCCGACTCGGCTGGTTCCCGATGTCGGCCAGAACAAGTGAAAAATCGGCCTCTTCCCCTGGAAGTCCGGCCGAGTTCGGCGAATATTTCCTAAGTGCCAACGGCTGTTCCGCCGTAAAGAGTCCGACTCGGCTGGTTCCCGATGTCGGCCAGAACAAGTGAAAATCCGGCCTCTTCCCCTGGAAGTCCGGCCGAGTTAAGGCAAATATTTCCTAAGTGCCAACGGCTGTTCCGCCGTAAAGGGTCCGACTCGGCTGGTTCCCGATGTCGGCCAGAACAAGTGAAAAATCGGCCTCTTCCCCTGGAAGTCCGGCCGAGTTCGGCGAATATTTCCTAAGTGCCAACGGCTGTTCCGCCGTAAAGAGTCCGACTCGGCTGGTTCCCGATGTCGGCCAGAACAAGTGAAAATCCGGCCTCTTCCCCTGGAAGTCCGGCCGAGTTAAGGCGAATATTTCCTAAGTGCCAACGGCTGTTCCGCCGTAAAGGGTCCGACTCGGCTGGTTCCCGATGTCGGCCAGAACAAGTGAAAAATCGGCCTCTTCCCCTGGAAGTCCGGCCGAGTTCGGCGAATATTTCCTAAGTGCCAACGGCTGTTCCGCCGTAAAGAGTCCGACTCGGCTGGTTCCCGATGTCGGCCAGAACAAGTGAAAATCCGGCCTCTTCCCCTGGAAGTCCGGCCGAGTTAAGGCGAATATTTCCTAAGTGCCAACGGCTGTTCCGCCGTAAAGGGTCCGACTCGGCTGGTTCCCGATGTCGGCCAGAACAAGTGAAAAATCGGCCTCTTCCCCTGGAAGTCCGGCCGAGTTCGGCGAATATTTCCTAAGTGCCAACGGCTGTTCCGCCGTAAAGAGTCCGACTCGGCTGGTTCCCGATGTCGGCCAGAACAAGTGAAAATCCGGCCTCTTCCCCTGGAAGTCCGGCCGAGTTAAGGCGAATATTTCCTAAGTGCCAACGGCTGCTCAGCCTTAAAGTGTCCGACTCGGCTGGTTCCCGATGTCGGCCCGAACGAGCGAAAATTCGGCCTCTTCCCCTGGAGGTCCGGAACATTTTGGCGAATATTTCCTAAGTGCCAACGGCTGCTCCGCCGTAAAGTGTCCGACTCGGCTGGTTCCCGATGTCGGCCAGAACAAGTGAAAATCCGGCCTCTTCCCCTGGAAGTCCGGCCAAGTTCGGCGAATATTTCCTAAGTGCCAACGGCTGCTCCGCCGTAAAGAGACCGACTCGGCTGGTTCCCGATGTCGGCCAGAACAAGTGAAAATTCGGCCTCTTCCCCTGGAGGTCAGTTGAAGTTTAACGAATATTTCCTAAGTGCCAACGGCTGCTCCGCCGTAAAGTGTCCGACTCGGCTGGTTCCCGATGTCGGCCAGAACAAGTGAATATTCGGCCTCTTCCCCTGGAGGTCCGGAACATTTTGGCAAATATTTCCTAAGTGCCAACGGCTGCTCCGCCGTAAAGAGTCCGACTCGGCTGGTTCCCGATGTCGGCCAGAACAAGTGAAAAATCGGCCTCTTCCCCTGGAAGTCCGGCCGAGTTCGGCGAATATTTCCTAAGTGCCAACGGCTGTTCCGCCGTAAAGAGTCCGACTCGGCTGGTTCCCGATGTCGGCCAGAACAAGTGAAAATTCGGCCTCTTCCCCTGGAGGTCCGTTCAAGATTAACGAATATTTTCTAAGTGCCAACGGCTGCTCCGCCGTAAAGCGTCCGACTCGGCTGGTTCCCGATGTCGGCCAGAACAAGTGAAAATTCGGCCTCTTCCCCTGGAAGTCCGGCCGAGTTAAGGCAAATATTTCCTAAGTGCCAACGGCTGCTCAGCCTTTAAGTGTCCGACTCGGCTGGTTCCCGATGTCGGCCAGAACAAGTGAAAATCCGGCCTCTTCCCCTGGAAGTCCGGCCGAGTTAAGGCAAATATTTCCTAAGTGCCAACGGCTGCTCAGCCGTAAAGGGTCCGACTTGGCTGGTTCCCGATGTCGGCCAGAACAAGTGAAAATTCGGCCTCTTCCCCTGGAGGTCAGTTGAAGTTTAACGAATATTTTCTAAGTGCCAACGGCTGCTCCGCCGTAAAGTGTCCGCCTCGGCCGGTTCACCCAGTCGGCCAGAACAAGTGAAAATTTGGCCTCTTCCCCTGGAGGTCCGGAACATTTTGGCGAATATTTTCTAAGTGCCAACGGCTGCTCCGCCGTAAAGCGTCCGACTCGGCTGGTTCCCGATGTCGGCCAGAACAAGTGACAATTCGGCCTCTTCCCCTGGAGGTCCTTTCAAGTTTAACGAATATTTTCTAAGTGCCAACGGCTGCTCCGCCTTAAAGCGTCCGACTCGGCTGGTTCCCGATGTCGGCCAGAACAGGTGAAAATTCGGCCTCTTCCCCTGGAGGTCCGTTCAAGTTTGGCGAATATTTTCTAAGTGCCAACGGCTGCTCCGCCTTAAAGTGTCCGACTCGGCTGGTTCCCGATGTCGGGCAGAACAAGTGACAATTCGGCCTCTTCCCCTGGAAGTCCGGCCGAGTTTGGCGAATATTTTCTAAGTGCCAACGGCTGCTCCGCCGTAAAGAGTCCGACTCGGCTGGTTCCCGATGTCGGCCAGAAAAAGTGACAATTCGGCCTCTTCCCCTGGAGGTCCTTTGAAGTTTAGCGAATATTTTCTAAGTGCCAACGGCTCTTGCGCCGAAAAGCGTCCGCCTCGGCTGGTTCCCGCGGTCGGCCGTAATAGGCGAAAATTCGGCCTCTTCCCCTGGAGCGACCTCCAAATTTGGGCGAAATTTTTTCTAAGTGCCTAAAGGTACCAGGGGTTGGGGTACCAGGGGTGCATTACCAACTGGTCTTTTGTCAACCCATGTACTTTTTCTAGAGTACATGGGTTGGTCCCCCCACTTAGTGTACTCATCACTTTACCCCCCTTTCGCAAAATATAGTCAGAACGAGCATGGGGGACGCAATTGTTTTCCATGCAAATCAATTGGGCCTGGTCCGAGCGCTGGTAACGGCCGCCAGCAAGCGTCCCCTGCTCGGATAGCAGAACTGAAGAAGGCACGGCACTTCCAGAGAGAGAGAGAGAAAATTTTCTAAGTGCCACATTTCTCAAAAATTTTCAAAGTGCCACATCTCTCAAAAAATTTCTAAGTGCCACATCTCTCAAAAAATTTCTAAGTGCCACATCTCTGAAAAAATTTCTAAGTGCCACATCTCTGAAAAACTTTCTAAGTGCCACATCTCTGAAAAATTTTCTAAGTGCCACAGCACGGCTGTGAAATATTCAAAGTCCTACAGGCATTGGCAGAATCCGCGGACGGCCGTCTGCTCCCGGCGGCCGCCGCGAAGCTACTACCCCCTCCCGGGGACGGCTGTCTGCTCCCGGCAGCCGTCCTTACCCCCCTCCCCCGTTTGCACCGCCTGAAGTTAGACCCGCCTTGGTAGGGCCCCCACCGGCCCCGGCTCGCCGGCGTTGGGTGGACGGTTCCTGCCCACTTGCGGGTCCCGGTCGCTTGGCAACCGACCGGGGAGGACCAGCCGCCTCCTTAAACACAGGCTGGAAGGGAAATCCGATCAAGCTACGGAGGACCGGCCGCCTCCATAAACTCAGGCCGGAAGGGAAATCCAATCAAGCTACGGAGGACCGGCCGCCTCCATAAACACAGGCCGGAAGGGAAATCCAATCAAGCTACGGAGGACCGGCCGCCTCCATAAACTCAGGCCGGAAGGGAAATCCGATCAAGTTACGGAGGACCGGTCGCCTCCCTAAACACAGGCCGGGCAAAAATCCACGAATGGCCCGTCAAGGGTAGAAGGTCATCCAAGGAAGGACGGTACCGGCCGCCTCCTTAAACACAGGCCGGGCAAAAATCTGCGAATGGCCCGTCAAGGGTAGTAGGTCATCCAAGAAAGGGGGGTACCGGCCGCCTCTATTAACAGGCCGGGCAAAAATCTGCGAATGGGCCCGTCAAGGGTAGTGGGTCATCCAAGGAAGGAGGTACCGGCCGCCTCCTTAAACACAGGCCGGGCAAAAATCTGCGAATGGCCCGTCAAGGGTAGTAGGTCATCCAAGAAAGGGGGTACCGGCCGCCTCTATTAACAGGCCGGGCAAAAATCTGCGAATGGGCCCGTCAAGGGTAGTGGGTCATCCAAGGAAGGAGGTACCGGCCGCCTCCTTAAACACAGGCCGGGCAAAAATCTGCGAATGGCCCGTCAAGGGTAGTAGGTCATCCAAGAAAGGGGGGTACCGGCCGCCTCTATTAACAGGCCGGGCAAAAATCTGCGAATGGGCCCGTCAAGGGTAGTGGGTCATCCAAGGAAGGAGGTACCGGCCGCCTCCTTAAACACAGGCCGGGCAAAAATCTGCGAACGGTCCGTCAAGGATTCTGGCTCATCCAAGAAAGGGGGTACCGGCCGCCTTACTAACAGGCCGGAGTACAGGGGGCGAAAGGCTGTCGATGGGGAAGGATCGGGGCCACGGCTAATCTAGCGATGCCCGCGTCGGGCGGTCACTCCGACGAATGAGCGGGGCCGAATCCGGCGCGAGGCGGCCTTCAGGCACGTGGTTCGAGACGACCTCACCCGGCTCTAGCCCGGAGGATCGGAGGCAACGGCCGTCTCCTTAAGCTAAGGCCGGACGAAAATCTGCGGATGCGGTCCATCCAAGGCAGACGGAGGTACCGGCCGCCTCGGTAAACAAAGCCCGGGCAAAAATCTGCGAATGGTCCGTCAAGGATTCTGGCTCATCCAAGGTGGGGGTACCGGCCGCCTCTATTAACAGGCCGGAGTACAGGGGGCGAAAGGCTGTCGATGGGGAAGGATCGGGGCCACGGCTAATCTAGCGATGCCCGCGTCGGGCGGTCACTCCGACGAATGAGCGGGGCCGAATCCGGCGTAGGCGGCCTTCAGGCACGTGGTTCGAGACGACCTCACCCGGCTCTAGCCCGGAGGATCGGAGGCAACGGCCGTCTCCTTAAGCTAAGGCCGGACGAAAATCTGCGGATGCGGTCCATCCAAGGCAGACGGAGGTACCGGCCG
Organism: Syngnathus scovelli; assembly: GCF_024217435.2. Lineage (NCBI taxonomy): Eukaryota > Metazoa > Chordata > Actinopteri > Syngnathiformes > Syngnathidae > Syngnathus > Syngnathus scovelli. The sequence continues at coordinate 28,494 of NW_026061209.1, forward strand.
CCTCGGTAAATAAAGCCCGGGCAAAAATCTGCGAACGGCCCGTCAAGGGTTCTGTCTCATCCAAGAAAGGGGTACCGGCCGCCTCAGAGGCCGGAGCGAAGGGGGCGAAAGGCTGTCGATGGGGAAGGATCGGGGCCACGGCTAATCTAGCGATGCCCGCGTCGGGCGGTCACTCCGACGAATGAGCGGGGCCGAATCCGGCGTAGGCGGCCTTCAGGCACGTGGTTCGAGACGACCTCACCCGGCTCTAGCCCGGAGCGAATATCATCTCCAAGGTGTGGAGGCAACGGCCGTCTCCTTAAGCTAAGGCCGGACGAAAATCTGCGGATGCGGTCCATCCAAGGCAGACGGAGGTACCGGCCGCCTCGGTAAATAAAGCCCGGGCAAAAATCTGCGAACGGCCCGTCAAGGGTTCTGTCTCATCCAAGAAAGGGGTACCGGCCGCCTCAGAGGCCGGAGCGAAGGGGGCGAAAGGCTGTCGATGGGGAAGGATCGGGGCCACGGCTAATCTAGCGATGCCCGCGTCGGGCGGTCACTCCGACGAATGAGCGGGGCCGAATCCGGCGTAGGCGGCCTTCAGGCACGTGGTTCGAGACGACCTCACCCGGCTCTAGCCCGGAGCGAATATCATCTCCAAGGTGTGGAGGCAACGGCCGTCTCCTTAAGCTAAGGCCGGACGAAAATCTGCGGATGCGGTCCATCCAAGGCAGACGGAGGTACCGGCCGCCTCGGTAAACAGAGGCCGGGCGAAAATCTGCGAATGGTCCGTTAAGGATTCTCTCTCATCCAAGGAAGGGGTACCGGCCGCCTCTATTAACAGGCCGGAGCACAGGGGGCGAAAGGCTGTCGATGGGGAAGGATCGGGGCCACGGCTAATCTAGCGATGCCCGCGTCGGGCGGTCACTCCGACGAATGAGCGGGGCCGAATCCGGCGCGAGGCGGCCTTCAGGCACGTGGTTCGAGACGACCTCACCCGGCTCTAGCCCGGAGCGAAAAAAAACACTCTTATAACCTGACCGACATGCGCCCATGACCCGCCTTGGTAGGGCCCCCACCGGCCCCGGCTACCGCCGGCGTTGGGTGGACGGTTCCTCCCCACTTGCGGGTCGCACTCCAGCGCTACGGCCGCCGCGCGAGCGCGCGCCCCGCGCCGCCCGCGCAGGCCTAGCGCGAACCGTACGGCAGCGAAACCGAGACGCCCCGGCTCAACCTCACCCAGAGGCCATCCACGGAGGCCGAGCGCGCGATCCGACTTGCGGCACGCCACGTGGGCGTCCGCCGGCCGCGCCGGTCGACCGCGAAACCGATTTCTCAAAGACCACGCCCGAGTCCCAACCTCCGCACATATCCGCACACGCCTTCCCGACCACCGCGAAGCGGGAGGCGTCTATCGTGGCCGCCGGGGCGTATGACCCCTCCGCGTGAGGCGTGCGGGCTCGGGGGGGCCGCAACGACCGAGTCTGACTCGGACGGGGCGCAGCTTCCCTCCCGGTCGCAGCATCAGCGC
>NW_026061209.1:40000-64063 GCF_024217435.2 Syngnathus scovelli
CGGGGATGAGGCAGCATCCCCGGGCGGCGGGCGGGAGGAGGCAGCCTCCCGCAAGTGGAACTTAGTTGTTGGAGGATGACAGCGGGCGTGCGTAAGAGGCTCGTCCGGGGATGAGGCAGCATCCCCGGGCGGCGGGCGGGAGGAGGCAGCCTCCCGCAAGCGGAACTTAGTTGTTGGAGGATGACAGCGGGCGTGCGTAAGAGGCTCGTCCGGGGATGAGGCAGCATCCCCGGGCGGCGGGCGGGAGGAGGCAGCCTCCCGCAAGCGGAACTTAGTTGTTGGATGATGACAGCGGGCGTGCGTAAGAGGCTCGTCCGGGGATGAGGCAGCATCCCCGGGCGGCGGGCGGGAGGAGGCAGCCTCCCGCAAGCGGAACTTAGTCGTCGGAGGATGTCAGCGGGCGTGCGTAAGATAACGTATGTCCGCCTCTCGGTCACTCTGGCCGGGCGTGGGTGTGCGTCCGCGCCCGTCTTGTGAACCTCCAAGTGGAACTTAGTGATCGGAGGATGACACCGGGCGTGCGTAAGAGGCGCGTCCGGGGATGAGGCAGCATCCTCGGGCGTCAGCCGGGAGTAGGCAGCCTCCCCCAAGTGGAACGTAGCCTCCACTAAGTGGAACTCAGTCTCCGGAGGATGACAGCGGGCGTGCGTAAGAGGCGCGTCCGGGGATGAGGCAGCATCCTCGGACACCGGCCGGGAGCGCGCGGGCGCTGTGGAAGTAAGTACATCCGCTCCTGGTACCTAAAAATTCCTCCAGCGGCGGGCCCCGGGCCTAAACTTTCTCCGGGCCGCGCAACACGCACTTTCCGCCGGACACCGACGGAGGCAACGTCCCCCTCCTGCGGTGACAAAAAAAATCCACCCCTGGTACCTAAAAATTTCTCCAGCGGCGGGCCCCTGGCCTAAACTTTCTCCGGCCCGCGCAACACGCACTTTCCGTCGGACACGGACGGAGGCAACGTCCCCCTCCTGCGGTGACAAAAAAAATCCACCCCTGGTACCTAAAAATTTCTCCAGCGGCGGGCCCCTGGCCTAAATTTTCTCCGGCCCGCGCAACACGCACTTTGCGCCGGACGCCGGTCCCAAACCACCACCGCCGACCGCCACAAGGCGACAGCCACCATCCCCAAGCGCCATCCCCGACCGCCACAAGGCGACCGCCACAAGGCGACCGCCACAAGGCGACAGCCACCATCCCCAAGCGCCATCCCCGACCGCCACAAGGCGACCGCCACCAGCCGACCGCCACAAGGCGACAGCCACCATCCCCAAGCGCCATCCCCAAGCGCCACCCCCGACCGCCACCAGCCGACCGCCACCAGCCGACCGCCACCAGCCGACCGCCACCAGCCGACAGCCACCATCCCCAAGCGCCACCCCCGACCGCCGCCCCCCGACCGCCACAAGGCGACCGCCACCAGCCGACCGCCACAAGGCGACAGCCACCATCCCCAAGCGCCACCCCCGACCGCCACCCCCCGACCGCCACCAGCCGACCGCCACCAGCCGACCGCCACCAGCCGACCGCCACAAGGCGACAGCCACCATCCCCAAGCGCCATCCCCGACCGCCACCCCCCGACCGCCACAAGGCGACAGCCACCATCCCCAAGCGCCATCCCCGACCGCCACCCCCCGACCGCCACCAGCCGACCGCCACCAGCCGACCGCCACAAGGCGACAGCCACCATCCCCAAGCGCCATCCCCGACCGCCACAAGGCGACCGCCACAAGGCGACCGCCACCAGCCGACCGCCACAAGGCGACAGCCACCATCCCCAAGCGCCATCCCCGACCGCCACAAGGCGACCGCCACAAGGCGACCGCCACCAGCCGACCGCCACAAGGCGACAGCCACCATCCCCAAGCGCCATCCCCGACCGCCACCCCCCGACCGCCACCAGCCGACCGCCACCAGCCGACAGCCACCATCCCCAAGCGCCATCCCCAAGCGCCACCCCCGACCGCCACCAGCCGACCGCCACCAGCCGACCGCCACCAGCCGACCGCCACCAGCCGACAGCCACCATCCCCAAGCGCCATCCCCAAGCGCCACCCCCGACCGCCACCAGCCGACAGCCACCAGCCGACCGCCACCAGCCGACCGCCACCGGCCGTTCGCGGTGTGCGCCGCCGTTCCCCAAGCACCCTCCGGGACGAAGCCGGAGCCAGAGAATAGCAGCGGTGGTGCGTAAAAGCTGCGGCCGGGCCTCGCGGAAGGTCCCCGGGCGGCGAGCTGCGGAGCCCCGGCCTCCAGCTTCCACCAGGTAATAGGACCGGGCGCGCGTAAAAGCTGCGGCCGGGCCTCGCGGAAGGTCCTCGGGCATCCAGCGAGATCACACGGCCCCCACCGGAGGCGGCTAGCGCCTCCGTAGAGTAGTACCGGCCCGTGGAAGCGGCCGCCCGTCAGCCTGCGTTGCCGCTGGTCGAAAAATGCACTAAGTGCCAAACCCCATTCATTTACAACGGCGTGTCCGCCAGAGGGCGCACTTCCCCCGGCGGACCAGCCGGCGGGGCTCGTTAGAGAGTGTATCCGCCTGGCAGTGCCTCCTGGACGGCCTGTATTCCGGACCGCGACCGCTAACTTACGGGAGCCTAAACGGCCCGCGGACCAGCCGGCGGGTCCTCCGTGAAAGCCTATCCGCCTGGCGGTGCCTCCTGGCCGGCCTGGATTCCGGACCGCGACCGCTCACTCGCGGGACCCTAAACGGCCCGCGGACCAGCCGGCGGGTCCTCCGTGAAAGCCTATCCGCCTGGCGGTGCCTCCTGGCCGGCCTGGATTCCGGACCGCCACCGCTCACTCGCGGGACCCTAAACGGCCCGCGGACCAGCCGGCGGCTCCTCCGTGAAAGCCTATCCGCCTGGCGGTGCCTCCTGGCCGGCCTGGATTCCGGACCGCCACCGCTCACTCGCGGGACCCTAATCGGCCCGCGGACCAGCCGGCGGATCCTCCGTGAAAGCCTATCCGCCTTCGCCGGTTCCCCGGCCGGCCACGGGTGGCGAGAATCCGGCCTCCTCGCCCGGAGCGCGCTTCGACTTGGGCGAAAAATGCACCAAGTGCCAAACCCCATTCATTTACAACGGCGTGTCCGCCAGAGGGCGCACTTCCTCCGGCCGGCGGGGCTCGTTAGAGAGCGCGTCCGCCTTGGCCGGTTCCCCGGCCGGCCACGGGTGGCGAGAATCCGGCCTCCTCGCCCGGAGCGCGCTTCGACTTGGGCGAAAAATGCACTAAGTGCCAAACCCCATTCATTTACAACGGCGTGTCCGCCAGAGGGCGCACTTCCTCCGGCCGGCGGGGCTCGTTAGAGAGCGCGTCCGCTTTCGCCGGTTCCCCGGTCGGCCGCGAACGGCGAAAAGCCGGCCTCTTCCCCCGGAGCCCGGTGGGCGAATTTTTTTTTTTTTTTTTTTTTTCAAAGTGCCAACGGCTCTCGCGCCGCGCTGCGTCCGCCTTCGCCGGTTCCCCGGTCGGCCCGAACGAGCGAAAATTCGGCCTCTTGCCCCGGAGCCCGGTCGGCGAATTATTTATTTATTTATTTATTTATTTATTTATTTATTTATTTATTTATTTTTCCAAAGTGCCAACGGCTCTCGCGCCGCGATGCGTCCGCCTTCGCCGGTTCCCCGGTCGGCCACGAACGGCCAAAAATCGGCCTCTCCCCCCGGAGCCCGGTCGGCGAATTATTATTTATTTATTTATTTATTTATTTATTTATTTTTCCAAAGTGCCAACGGCTCTCGCGCCGCGATGCGTCCGCCTTCGCCGGTTCCCCGGTCGGCCACGAAGTATTGCGCATGATTATACGCGATGTTAATATTTATTTAATTATTAAATAAATACATACATGTGTTTATTAATAATATACGCGATGTTAATATTTATTTAATTATTACCTATATTATGAATAAACTAACGGTGATTTTACACGATTTGACTACATACGTGACCGTGAGATAGTGCCGAGGGCTCCCGCGCCGTCACGCGTCCGCCTTGGCACGGGTCGCCCGCGGCAGCGAGCGTTCGGCTCGCGGGGGTCCGCGGGGTGTTATTAGGGAGTGCGGCAGCCGTGCCGAGGCTCCGGCCGGCCGCCGGAAGTCCCGCGGGGGAGCGTCGGAGCTCCGCGAGGCCGGCCGGGGAGCCTCTTAGTCATCGCCCGCGCTCGCGGTGGTCCCGGTCGCTTAAAGTGCCACGGGAGGCGTAGCGATGCGAGTGAGTGTGCGCCAAGTGCGAGAGGCGGTGCATTTACGCGCCGTGTCCGCGAGAGGGAGGCAATTCCCCGTTGCGACCTCCGGGAGATCAGCGGGCCGTTCAAATCGCTTAGCCGGGGTGCCGGGAGCCGAGTTAGGAGGGGGGCGCGCGGAGAACCGGCCGGAGGTCCCCTGGAAGCTCAGCGGGACGTGGGAAACGCTTGGCCGGGGTGCCGGAAGCCTCGGCCGGCTTAAAAGTGAGGAGGAAAGCGCGCGGAGAACCGGCCGGAGGTCCCCTGGAAGCTCAGCGGGCCGTGGGAAAAAAGCTCAGCCGGGGTGCCGGAAGCCTCGGCCGGCTTAAAACGTGAGGAGGAAAGCACCGGGAGAACCGGCTGGAGGTCTTCTGGAAGCTCAGCGGGCCGCCGAAAACGCGTAGCCGAGGTGCCGGGAGCCTCCTCGGGCGTCAAAAGTGAGGAGCGACGCACCCCCGAGAACCGCCTGGGTCCTCCAGCCACCGTTGAAAAAGACGTCGAGTCAGGCTACCTTAAGAGAGTCACAGCTACTCCCGCCGTTTACCCGCGCGGAGCGTCATCGCCTCCGCGAACCGTCAAAAATAAATAAATACATGAATAAATGTCAAGTGAGCCTACCTTAAGAGAGTCGTAGTTACTCCCGCCGTTCGGCCGCTCAAAGTGTCATCGGAAGCGGACCCACGCAAGTAAGTGTGCGCAAAGTGCGAGAGGTGGTGTTTTTACTCGCCGCGTCCGCCAGAGGGAGGCAATTCCCCGCCGCGACGGCACGGGCAGCTTCCGAGCGTCTCCCCGAGCGCTCGGAAGTCCGTGCGGGGGGGAGATGAGAGCCGTGCGAGGTACCAGGTGGAGCCGGACGGCGCGGTGCTTCCAAGCAGCCGATCCGCTGGGCTTGGAGCTATTTTCGGCCGCCGGAGGTCCCGCGGAGGAGCGTCGGAGCTCCGCGAGGCCGGGGAGCCTCTCGGTAATCACCCGGGGCCGGCGGAGCGTTATTCGGCCGCTCTGCGCGCGCGCGCACGGCCTCCCGGCGGTGCCGGGGGGTGGTGCGCGAGCGCGCCGGCCGCCGGAGGTCCCGCGGAGGAGCGTCGGAGCTCCGCGAGGCCGGGGAGCCTCTCGGTAATCACCCGGGGCCGGCGGAGCGTTATTCGGCCGCTCTGCGCGCGCGCGCACGGCCTCCCGGCGGTGCCGGGGGGTGGTGCGCGAGCGCGCCGGCCGCCGGAGGTCCCGCGGAGGAGCGTCGGAGCTCCGCGAGGCCGGGGAGCCTCTCGGTAATCACCCGGGGCCGGCGGAGCGTTATTCGGCCGCTCTGCGCGCGCGCGCACGGCCTCCCGGCGGTGCCGGGGGGTGGTGCGCGAGCGCGCCGGCCGCCGGAGGTCCCGCGGAGGAGCGTCGGAGCTCCGCGAGGCCGGGGAGCCTCTCGGTAATCACCCGGGGCCGGCGGAGCGTTATTCGGCCGCTCTGCGCGCGCGCGCACGGCCTCCCGGCGGTGCCGGGGGGTGGTGCGCGAGCGCGCCGGCCGCCGGAGGTCCCGCGGAGGAGCGTCGGAGCTCCGCGAGGCCGGGGAGCCTCTCGGTAATCACCCGGGGCCGGCGGAGCGTTATTCGGCCGCTCTGCGCGCGCGCGCACGGCCTCCCGGCGGTGCCGGTCGCCTCCGCGAACCGCCAAAATAAATGTCAAGTGAGCCTACCTTAAGAGAGTCACAGTTACTCCCGCCGTTTACCCGCGCGGAGCGTCATCGCCTCCGCGAACCGTCAAAAATAAATAAATACATGAATAAATAAATGTCAAGTGAGCCTACCTTAAGAGAGTCACAGTTACTCCCGCCGTTTACCCGCGCGGAGCGTCATCGCCTCCGCGAACCGTCAAAAATAAATAAATACATAAATAAATAGTCAAGTGAGCCTACCTTAGGAGAGTCGCAGTTACTCCCGCCGTTCGGCCGCTTAAAGTGCCACGGGAGGCGTAGCAATGCGAGTGAGTGTGCGCCAAGTGCGAGAGGCGGTGTATTTACTCGCCGTGTCCGCGAGAGGGAGGTAACTCCCCGTTGCGACCTCCGGGAGAGCAACGGGCCGCCGAAAACGCTCAGCCGAGGTGCTGGAAGCCTCGGCCGGCTCGCAAAGCGAGGCGCGAGGCACCGGGAGAACCGGCTGGAGGTCCCCTGGAAGCTCAGCGGGCCGTGGGAAACGCTCGGCCGAGGTGCTGGAAGCCTCGGCCGGCTCACAAAGCGAGGCGGGAGGCACCGGGAGAACCGGCTGGAGGTCCCTCGGAAGCTCAGCGGGCCGTGGAGAAAGCTTAGCCGGGGTGCTGGAAGCCTCGGCCGGCTCACAAAGCGAGGCGCGAGGCACCGGGAGAACCGGCTGCAGGTCCCCTGGAAGCTCAGCGGGCCGTGGAGAAAGCTTAGCCGGGGTGCTGGAAGCCTCGGCCGGCTCACAAAGCGAGGCGCGAGGCACCGGGAGAACCGGCTGGAGGTCCCTCGGAAGCTCAGCGGGCCGTGGAGAAAGCTTAGCCGGGGTGCCGGAAGCCTCGGCCGGCTTAAAATGTGAGGAGGAAACCGGCTGGACGTCTTCTGGAAGATCAGCGGGCCGTGGAAAATGCTAAGCCGAGGTGCTGGTTGTCGAATAAGGCTCCGCCATCTCGTAGAAGGTGCTAATAAAGTTCATATCCGCTCGGCTGGAGGTAATTGGCCAGCGGACCGGCCGGCGGGACCTCCGTGACCGCCTATCCGCCTGCCGGTGGCTGCTGGCCGGCGTGCATTCCGGGCCGCGACCGCTAACTTACGGGACCCTAAATGGCCCGCGGACCAGCTGGCGGGACCTCCGTGACAGCCTACCCGCCTGGCGGTGGCTGCTGGCCGGCGTGGATTCCGGGCCGCGACCGCTCACTTACGGGACCCTAATTGGCCCGCGGACCAGCTGGCGGGACCTCCGTGACAGCCTACCCGCCTCCCGGTGGCTGCTGGCCGGCGCGGATTCCGGGCCGCGACCGCTAACTTACGGGACCCCAATTGGCCCGCGGACCAGCCGGCGGGACCCCCGTGACCGCCTATCCGCCTTGGCCGGTTCCCCGGCCGGCCACGGATGGCGAGAATCCGGCCTCCTCGCCCGGAGCGCTCGTCGGCTTCGGCGAAAAATGCACTAAGTGCCAAACCCCATTCATTTACAATGGCGTGTCCGCCAGAGGGGGCGCAGTTCCCCCCGCGGACCAGCCGGCGGGACCTCCGTGACCGCCTATCCGCCCGCGCTGGTTCCCCGGCCGGCGCGAATTCCGGGCCGCGACCGCTAAATTACGGGACCCAAATTGGCCCGCGGACCAGCCGGCGGGACCTCCGTGACCGCCTATCCGCCTCCGCTGGTTCCCCGGTCGGCGTGGATTCCGGACCGCGACCGCTAAATTACGGGACCCAAAATGGCCCGCGGACCAGCCGGCGGGACCTCCGTGACCGCCTATCCGCCTCCGCTGGTTCCCCGGTCGGCGTGGATTCCGGACCGCGACCGCTAAATTACGGGACCCAAATTGGCCCGCGGACCAGCCGGCGGGACCTCCGTGACCGCCTATCCGCCTCCGCTGGTTCCCCGGTCGGCGTGGATTCCGGACCGCGACCGCTAAATTACGGGACCCAAAATGGCCCGCGGACCAGCCGGCGGGACCTCCGTGACCGCCTATCCGCCTCCGCTGGTTCCCCGGTCGGCCACAGATGACGAATATTCGGCCTCTCGCTCTGGAAGTCCTGCCGACTTAGCCGAAAATTTTCTAAGTGCCATCGGCTCTCGCTCGGAAAAGTGTCCGCCTCGTCTGGTTCCCCAGCTCGGCCTCAGAATTCGAAAATTCGGCCTCTCTGAGGTACCAGGGGTAGGCTTTATGTACTTGGTCCCCCCAGTTAGTGTACTCATCACTTTACCCCCCTTTCGCAAAATATAGTCGGCACGTATGTGCAGAACTGTTTATTTTCATTTTAAAAATTTTCTAAGTGCCAGCGGAAGCTGTCACACGAACTGTCCGAGCTACCACGGTGCCCATCCCGGGCAGTGACGGCAAAAGGCCGATGTGTGTTTGATGGAAGTCTGAATAATTTCTAAGTGCCAACGGCTCAACCGCCGTAAAGTGTCCGCCTCGGCTGGTTCTCCATGTCGGCCCGAACGAGCGAAAATTCGGCCTCTTCCCCTGGAGGTCCGGAACATTTTGGCGAATATTTTCAAAGTGCCAACGGCTGTTCCGCCGTAAAGTGTCCGACCCGGCTGGTTCCTCCGGTCGGCCCGAACGAGCGAAAATTCGGCCTCTTCCCCTGGAGGTCCTGTGAAGTTTAACGAATATTTTCTAAGTGCCAACGGCTGTTCCGCCGTAACGTGTCCGACCCGGCTGGTTCCTCCGGTCGGCCCGAACGAGCGAAAATTCGGCCTCTTCCCCTGGAGGTCCGGACGACTTTGGCGAATATTTTCTAAGTGCGAACGGCTGTTGCGCCGTAACGTGTCCGACCCGGCTGGTTCCTCCGGTCGGCCCGAACGAGCGAAAATTCGGCCTCTTCCCCTGGAGGTCAGGAACATTTTGACGAATATTTTCAAAGTGCCAACGGCTGTTGCGCCGTAAGGTGTCCGACCCGGCTGGTTCCTCCGGTCGGCCCGAACGAGCGAAAATTCGGCCTCTTCCCCTGGAGGTCCGGAACATTTTGGCGAATATTTTCAAAGTGCCAACGGCTGTTCCGCCGTAAAGTGTCCGACCCGGCTGGTTCCTCCGGTCGGCCCGAACGAGCGAAAATTCGGCCTCTTCCCCTGGAGGTCCGGACGACTTTGGCGAATATTTTCTAAGTGCGAACGGCTGTTGCGCCGTAAAGTGTCCGACCCGGCTGGTTCCTCCGGTCGGCCCGAACGAGCGAAAATTCGGCCTCTTCCCCTGGAGGTCCGGAACATTTTGGCGAATATTTCCTAAGTGCCAACGGCTGTTGCGCCGTAACGTGTCCGACCCGGCTGGTTCCTCCGGTCGGCCCGAACAAGCGAAAATTCGGCCTCTTCCCCCTGGAGGTCCGGACGACTTTGGCGAATATTTTCTAAGTGCGAACGGCTGTTGCGCCGTAACGTGTCCGACCCGGCTGGTTCCTCCGGTCGTCCCGAACGAGCGAAAATTCGGCCTCTTCCCCTGGAGGTCCGGACGACTTTGGCGAATATTTTCTAAGTGCGAACGGCTGTTGCACCGTAACGTGTCCGACCCGGCTGGTTCCTCCGGTCGGCCCGAACGAGCGAAAATTCGGCCTCTTCCCCTGGAGGTCCGGACGACTTTGACGAATATTTTCTAAGTGCCAACGGCTGTTCCGCCGTAACGTGTCCGACCCGGCCGGTTCCTCCGGTCGGCCCGAACGAGCGAAAATTCGGCCTCTTCCCCTGGAGGTCCGGAACATTTTGGCGAATATTTTCTAAGTGCGAACGGCTGTTGCGCCGTAAAGTGTCCGACCCGGCTGGTTCCTCCGGTCGGCCCGAACGAGCGAAAATTCGGCCTCTTCCCCTGGAGGTCCGGACGACTTTGACGAATATTTTCTAAGTGCCAACGGCTGTTCCGCCGTAACGTGTCCGACCCGGCCGGTTCCTCCGGTCGGCCCGAACGAGCGAAAATTCGGCCTCTTCCCCTGGAGGTCCGGAACATTTTGGCGAATATTTTCTAAGTGCGAACGGCTGTTGCGCCGTAAAGTGTCCGACCCGGCCGGTTCCTCCGGTCGGCTCCGAACGAGCGAAAATTCGGCCTCTTCCCCTGGAGGTCCGGAACATTTTGGCGAATATTTTCAAAGTGCCAACGGCTGTTGCGCCGTAACGTGTCCGACCCGGCTGGTTCCTCCGGTCGGCCCGAACGAGCGAAAATTCGGCCTCTTCCCCTGGAGGTCCGGACGACTTTGGCGAATATTTTCTAAGTGCGAACGGCTGTTGCGCCGTAACGTGTCCGACCCGGCTGGTTCCTCCGGTCGGCCCGAACGAGCGAAAATTCGGCCTCTTCCCCTGGAGGTCCGGAACATTTTGGCGAATATTTTCAAAGTGCCAACGGCTGTTGCGCCGTAACGTGTCCGACCCGGCTGGTTCCTCCGGTCGGCTTGAACAAGCGAAAATTCGGCCTCTTCCCCTGGAGGTCCGGACGACTTTGGCGAATATTTTCTAAGTGCGAACGGCTGTTGCGCCGTAACGTGTCCGACCCGGCTGGTTCCTCCGGTCGGCCCGAACGAGCGAAAATTCGGCCTCTTCCCCTGGAGGTCCGGAACATTTTGGCGAATATTTTCTAAGTGCGAACGGCTGTTGCGCCGTAAAGTGTCCGACCCGGCCGGTTCCTCCGGTCGGCCCGAACGAGCGAAAATTCGGCCTCTTCCCCTGGAGGTCCGGAACATTTTGGCGAATATTTTCAAAGTGCCAACGGCTGCTCCGCCGTAAAGTGTCCGACCCGGCTGGTTCCTCCGGTCGGCCCGAACGAGCGAAAATTCGGCCTCTTCCCCTGGAGGTCCGGACGACTTTGGCGAATATTTTCAAAGTGCCAACGGCTGTTGCGCCGTAACGTGTCCGACCCGGCTGGTTCCTCCGGTCGGCCCGAACGAGCGAAAATTCGGCCTCTTCCCCTGGAGGTCCTGTGAAGTTTAACGAATATTTTCTAAGTGCCAACGGCTGTTGCGCCGTAACGTGTCCGACCCGGCTGGTTCCTCCGGTCGGCCCGAACGAGCGAAAATTCGGCCTCTTCCCCTGGAGGTCCGGAACATTTTGGCGAATATTTTCAAAGTGCCAACGGCTGTTGCGCCGTAACGTGTCCGACCCGGCTGGTTCCTCCGGTCGGCCCGAACAAGCGAAAATTCGGCCTCTTCCCCCTGGAGGTCCGGACGACTTTGGCGAATATTTTCTAAGTGCGAACGGCTGTTGCGCCGTAACGTGTCCGACCCGGCTGGTTCCTCCGGTCGTCCCGAACGAGCGAAAATTCGGCCTCTTCCCCTGGAGGTCCGGACGACTTTGGCGAATATTTTCTAAGTGCGAACGGCTGTTGCACCGTAACGTGTCCGACCCGGCTGGTTCCTCCGGTCGGCCCGAACGAGCGAAAATTCGGCCTCTTCCCCTGGAGGTCCGGACGACTTTGACGAATATTTTCTAAGTGCCAACGGCTGTTCCGCCGTAACGTGTCCGACCCGGCCGGTTCCTCCGGTCGGCCCGAACGAGCGAAAATTCGGCCTCTTCCCCTGGAGGTCCGGAACATTTTGGCGAATATTTTCTAAGTGCGAACGGCTGTTGCGCCGTAAAGTGTCCGACCCGGCTGGTTCCTCCGGTCGGCCCGAACGAGCGAAAATTCGGCCTCTTCCCCTGGAGGTCCGGACGACTTTGACGAATATTTTCTAAGTGCCAACGGCTGTTCCGCCGTAACGTGTCCGACCCGGCCGGTTCCTCCGGTCGGCCCGAACGAGCGAAAATTCGGCCTCTTCCCCTGGAGGTCCGGAACATTTTGGCGAATATTTTCTAAGTGCGAACGGCTGTTGCGCCGTAAAGTGTCCGACCCGGCCGGTTCCTCCGGTCGGCCCGAACGAGCGAAAATTCGGCCTCTTCCCCTGGAGGTCCGGAACATTTTGGCGAATATTTTCAAAGTGCCAACGGCTGTTGCGCCGTAACGTGTCCGACCCGGCTGGTTCCTCCGGTCGGCCCGAACGAGCGAAAATTCGGCCTCTTCCCCTGGAGGTCCGGACGACTTTGGCGAATATTTTCTAAGTGCGAACGGCTGTTGCGCCGTAACGTGTCCGACCCGGCTGGTTCCTCCGGTCGGCCCGAACGAGCGAAAATTCGGCCTCTTCCCCTGGAGGTCCGGAACATTTTGGCGAATATTTTCAAAGTGCCAACGGCTGTTGCGCCGTAACGTTCCCGACCCGGCTGGTTCCTCCGGTCGGCTTGAACAAGCGAAAATTCGGCCTCTTCCCCTGGAGGTCCGGACGACTTTGGCGAATATTTTCTAAGTGCGAACGGCTGTTGCGCCGTAAAGTGTCCGACCCGGCTGGTTCCTCCGGTCGGCCCGAACGAGCGAAAATTCGGCCTCTTCCCCTGGAGGTCCGGACGACTTTGACGAATATTTTCTAAGTGCCAACGGCTGTTCCGCCGTAACGTGTCCGACCCGGCCGGTTCCTCCGGTCGGCCCGAACGAGCGAAAATTCGGCCTCTTCCCCTGGAGGTCCTGTCAAGTTTAACGAATATTTTCTAAGTGCCATCGGCTCTTCCGCCGTTACGTGTCCGACCCGGCTGGTTCCTCCGGTCGGCCTGAACAAGTGAAAATTCGGCCTCTTCCCCTGGAGGTCCGGAACATTTTGGCGAATATTTTCTAAGTGCCATCGGCTCTTCCGCCGTAAGGTGTCCGACTCGGCCGGTTCCTCCGGTCGGCCTGAACGAGCGAAAATTCGGCCTCTTCCCCTGGAGGTCCTGTCAAGTTTAACGAATATTTTCTAAGTGCCATCGGCTCTTCCGCCGTAAGGTGTCCGACTCGGCCGGTTCCTCCGGTCGGCCTGAACAAGTGAAAATTCGGCCTCTTCCCCTGGAGGTCCGGAACATTTTGGCGAATATTTTCTAAGTGCCATCGGCTCTTCCGCCGTAAGGTGTCCGACTCGGCCGGTTCCTCCGGTCGGCCTGAACGAGCGAAAATTCGGCCTCTTCCCCTGGAGGTCCTGTCAAGTTTAACGAATATTTTCTAAGTGCCATCGGCTCTTCCGCCGTAAAGCGTCCGACTCGGCTGGTTCCCGATGTCGGCCAGAACAAGTGGAAATTCGGCCTCTTCCCCTGGAGGTCAGTTGAAGTTTAACGAATATTTTCTAAGTGCCAACGGCTGCTCCGCCGTAAAGCGTCCGACTCGGCTGGTTCCCGATGTCGGCCAGAACAAGTGAAAATTCGGCCTCTTCCCCTGGAGGTCCGTTCAAGATTAACGAATATTTCCTAAGTGCCAACGGCTGCTCCGCCGTAAAGCGTCCGACTCGGCTGGTTCCCGATGTCGGCCAGAACAAGTGAAAATTCGGCCTCTTCCCCTGGAGGTCCGTTCAAGATTAACGAATATTTTCTAAGTGCCAACGGCTCTTGCGCCGAAAAGCGTCCGCCTCGGCTGGTTCCCGCGGTCGGACACAAAATGTGTCAATTCGGCCTCTCTGAGGTACCAGGGGTAGGCTTTATGTACTTGGTCCCCCCACTTAGTGTACTCATCACTTTACCCCCCTTTCGCAAAATATAGTCGGCACGTATGTGCAGAACTGTTTATTTTCATTTTAAAAATTGTCTAAGTGCCAGCGGAAGCTGTCACACGAACTGTCCGAGCTACCACGGTGCCCATCCCGGGCAGTGACGGCAAAAGGCCGATGTGTGTTTGATGGAAGTCTGAATAATTTCTAAGTGCCAACGGCTCAACCGCCGTAAAGTGTCCGCCTCGGCCGGTTCTCCCGGTCGGCCCGAACGAGCGAAAATTCGGCCTCTTTCCCTGGAGGTCCGGAACATTTTGGCGAATATTTTCTAAGTGCCAACGGGTGCTCCGCCGTAAAGTGTCCGCCTCGGCTGGTTCCCCCGGTCGGCCAGAACAAGTGAAAATTCGGCCTCTTCCCCTGGAGGTCCGGAACATTTTGGCGAATATTTCCTAAGTGCCAACGGCTGCTCCGCCGTAAAGTGTCCGCCTCGGCCGGTTCACCCGGTCGGCCAGAACAAGTGAAAATTCGGCCTCTTCCCCTGGAGGTCCGGAACATTTTGGCAAATATTTCCTAAGTGCCAACGGCTGCTCCGCCGTAAAGTGTCCGACTCGGCCGGTTCCCCCGGTCGGCCAGAACAAGTGAAAATCCGGCCTCTTCCCCTGGAAGTCCGGCCGAGTTAAGGCAAATATTTCCTAAGTGCCAACGGCTGTTCCGCCGTAAAGGGTCCGACTCGGCTGGTTCCCGATGTCGGCCAGAACAAGTGAAAAATCGGCCTCTTCCCCTGGAAGTCCGGCCGAGTTCGGCGAATATTTCCTAAGTGCCAACGGCTGTTCCGCCGTAAAGAGTCCGACTCGGCTGGTTCCCGATGTCGGCCAGAACAAGTGAAAATCCGGCCTCTTCCCCTGGAGGTCCGGAACATTTTGGCAAATATTTCCTAAGTGCCAACGGCTGCTCAGCCTTAAAGTGTCCGACTCGGCTGGTTCCCGATGTCGGCCAGAACAAGTGAAAATCCGGCCTCTTCCCCTGGAAGTCCGGCCGAGTTAAGGCGAATATTTCCTAAGTGCCAACGGCTGTTCCGCCGTAAAGAGTCCGACTCGGCTGGTTCCCGATGTCGGCCAGAACAAGTGAAAATCCGGCCTCTTCCCCTGGAAGTCCGGCCGAGTTAAGGCAAATATTTCCTAAGTGCCAACGGCTGTTCCGCCGTAAAGAGTCCGACTCGGCTGGTTCCCGATGTCGGCCAGAACAAGTGAAAATCCGGCCTCTTCCCCTGGAAGTCCGGCCGAGTTAAGGCGAATATTTCCTAAGTGCCAACGGCTGCTCAGCCTTAAAGTGTCCGACTCGGCTGGTTCCCGATGTCGGCCAGAACAAGTGAATATTCGGCCTCTTCCCCTGGAGGTCCGGAACATTTTGGCAAATATTTTCTAAGTGCTAACGGCTGTTGCGCCGTAACGTGTCCGACCCGGCTGGTTCTCCCGGTCGGCCCGAACGAGCGAAAATTCGGCCTCTTCCCCTGGAGGTCCGGAACATTTTGGCGAATATTTCCTAAGGGCCAACGGCTGCTCCGCCGTAAAGAGACCGACTCGGCTGGTTCCCGATGTCGGCCAGAACAAGTGAAAATTCGGCCTCTTCCCCTGGAGGTCAGTTGAAGTTTAACGAATATTTCCTAAGTGCCAACGGCTGCTCCGCCGTAAAGTGTCCGACTCGGCTGGTTCCCGATGTCGGCCAGAACAAGTGAATATTCGGCCTCTTCCCCTGGAGGTCCGGAACATTTTGGCAAATATTTCCTAAGTGCCAACGGCTGCTCCGCCGTAAAGAGTCCGACTCGGCTGGTTCCCGATTTCGGCCAGAACAAGTGAAAATTCGGCCTCTTCCCCTGGAAGTCCGGCCGAGTTCGGCGAATATTTCCTAAGTGCCAACGGCTCTTGCGCCGAAAAGCGTCCGACTCGGCTGGTTCCCGATGTCGGCCAGAACAAGTGAATATTCGGCCTCTTCCCCTGGAGGTCCGTTCAAGATTAACGAATATTTTCTAAGTGCCAACGGCTGCTCCGCCGTAAAGCGTCCGTCTCGGCTGGTTCCCGATGTCGGCCAGAACAAGTGGAAATTCGGCCTCTTCCCCTGGAAGTGCGGCCAAGTTTGGCGAATATTTCCTAAGTGCCAACGGCTGCTCCGCCGTAAAGCGTCCGACTCGGCTGGTTCCCGATGTCGGCCAGAACAAGTGAAAATTCGGCCTCTTCCCCTGGAGGTCCGTTCAAGTTTAACGAATATTTTCTAAGTGCCAACGGCTGCTCCGCCGTAAAGGGTCCGACTCGGCTGGTTCCCGATGTCGGCCAGAACAAGTGAAAATCCGGCCTCTTCCCCTGGAGGTCAGTTGAAGTTTAACGAATATTTTCTAAGTGCCAACGGCTGCTCCGCCGTAAAGCGTCCGACTCGGCTGGTTCCCGATGTCGGCCAGAACAAGTGAAAATTCGGCCTCTTCCCCTGGAGGTCAGTTGAAGTTTAACGAATATTTTCTAAGTGCCAACGGCTGCTCCGCCGTAAAGCGTCCGACTCGGCTGGTTCCCGATGTCGGCCAGAACAAGTGAAAATTCGGCCTCTTCCCCTGGAGGTCAGTTGAAGTTTAACGAATATTTTCTAAGTGCCAACGGCTGCTCCGCCGTAAAGCGTCCGACTCGGCTGGTTCCCGATGTCGACCAGAACAAGTGGAAATTCGGCCTCTTCCCCTGGAGGTCAGTTGAAGTTTAACGAATATTTTCTAAGTGCCAACGGCTGTTCCGCCGTAAAGAGTCCGACTCGGCTGGTTCCCGATGTCGGCCAGAACAAGTGAAAATTCGGCCTCTTCCCCTGGAGGTCCGTTCAAGATTAACGAATATTTTCTAAGTGCCAACGGCTCTTGCGCCGAAAAGCGTCCGCCTCGGCTGGTTCCCGCGGTCGGACACAAAATGTGTCAATTCGGCCTCTCTGAGGTACCAGGGGTAGGCTTTATGTACTTGGTCCCCCCACTTAGTGTACTCATCACTTTACCCCCCTTTCGCAAAATATAGTCGGCACGTATGTGCAGAACTGTTTATTTTCATTTTAAAAATTGTCTAAGTGCCAGCGGAAGCTGTCACACGAACTGTCCTAGCTACCACGGTGCCCATCCCGGGCAGTGACGGCAAAAGGCCGATGTGTGTTTATGGAAGTCTGAATAATTTCTAAGTGCCAACGGCTCAACCGCCGTAAAGTGTCCGCCTCGGCTGGTTCTCCCGGTCGGCCCGAACGAGCGAAAATTCGGCCTCTTCCCCTGGAGGTCCGGAACATTTTGGCGAATATTTTCAAAGTGCCAACGGCTGCTCCGCCGTAAAGTGTCCGCCTCGGCTGGTTCCCCCGGTCGGCCAGAACAAGTGAAAATTCGGCCTCTTCCCCTGGAGGTCCGGAACATTTTGGCGAATATTTTCAAAGTGCCAACGGCTGCTCCGCCGTAAAGTGTCCGCCTCGGCTGGTTCCCCCGGTCGGCCAGAACAAGTGAAAATTCGGCCTCTTCCCCTGGAGGTCCGGAACATTTTGGCGAATATTTCCTAAGTGCCAACGGCTGCTCCGCCGTAAAGTGTCCGACTCGGCTGGTTCCCCCGGTCGGCCAGAACAAGTGAAAAATCGGCCTCTTCCCCTGGAAGTCCGGCCGAGTTAAGGCAAATATTTCCTAAGTGCCAACGGCTGCTCAGCCTTAAAGGGTCCGACTCGGCTGGTTCCCGATGTCGGCCAGAACAAGTGAAAATCCGGCCTCTTCCCCTGGAAGTCCGGCCGAGTTAAGGCGAATATTTCCTAAGTGCCAACGGCTGCTCAGCCTTAAAGTGTCCGACTCGGCTGGTTCCCGATGTCGGCCAGAACAAGTGAATATTCGGCCTCTTCCCCTGGAGGTCCGGAACATTTTGGCAAATATTTCCTAAGTGCCAACGGCTGCTCCGCCGTAAAGTGTCCGACTCGGCTGGTTCCCGATGTCGGCCAGAACAAGTGAAAATCCGGCCTCTTCCCCTGGAAGTCCGGCCAAGTTCGGCGAATATTTCCTAAGTGCCAACGGCTGCTCCGCCGTAAAGAGACCGACTCGGCTGGTTCCCGATGTCGGCCAGAACAAGTGAAAATTCGGCCTCTTCCCCTGGAGGTCAGTTGAAGTTTAACGAATATTTCCTAAGTGCCAACGGCTGCTCCGCCGTAAAGTGTCCGACTCGGCTGGTTCCCGATGTCGGCCAGAACAAGTGAATATTCGGCCTCTTCCCCTGGAGGTCCGGAACATTTTGGCAAATATTTCCTAAGTGCCAACGGCTGCTCCGCCGTAAAGAGTCCGACTCGGCTGGTTCCCGATTTCGGCCAGAACAAGTGAAAATTCGGCCTCTTCCCCTGGAAGTCCGGCCGAGTTCGGCGAATATTTCCTAAGTGCCAACGGCTCTTGCGCCGAAAAGCGTCCGACTCGGCTGGTTCCCGATGTCGGCCAGAACAAGTGAATATTCGGCCTCTTCCCCTGGAGGTCCGTTCAAGATTAACGAATATTTTCTAAGTGCCAACGGCTGCTCCGCCGTAAAGCGTCCGTCTCGGCTGGTTCCCGATGTCGGCCAGAACAAGTGGAAATTCGGCCTCTTCCCCTGGAAGTGCGGCCAAGTTTGGCGAATATTTCCTAAGTGCCAACGGCTGCTCCGCCGTAAAGCGTCCGACTCGGCTGGTTCCCGATGTCGGCCAGAATAAGTGGAAATTCGGCCTCTTCCCCTGGAGGTCAGTTGAAGTTTAACGAATATTTTCTAAGTGCCAACGGCTGCTCCGCCGTAAAGCGTCCGACTCGGCTGGTTCCCGATGTCGGCCAGAACAAGTGAAAATTCGGCCTCTTCCCCTGGAAGTGCGGCCAAGTTAAGGCAAATATTTCCTAAGTGCCAACGGCTGTTCCGCCGTAAAGGGTCCGACTCGGCTGGTTCCCGATGTCGGCCAGAACAAGTGAAAATTCGGCCTCTTCCCCTGGAGGTCAGTTGAAGTTTAACGAATATTTTCTAAGTGCCAACGGCTGCTCCGCCGTAAAGCGTCCGACTCGGCTGGTTCCCGATGTCGGCCAGAACAAGTGAAAATTCGGCCTCTTCCCCTGGAGGTCCGTTCAAGTTTAACGAATATTTTCTAAGTGCCAACGGCTGCTCCGCCGTAAAGCGTCCGACTCGGCTGGTTCCCGATGTCGGCCAGAACAAGTGAAAATTCGGCCTCTTCCCCTGGAGGTCAGTTGAAGTTTAACGAATATTTTCTAAGTGCCAACGGCTGCTCCGCCGTAAAGCGTCCGACTCGGCTGGTTCCCGATGTCGGCCAGAACAAGTGAAAATTCGGCCTCTTCCCCTGGAGGTCAGTTGAAGTTTAACGAATATTTTCTAAGTGCCAACGGCTGCTCCGCCGTAAAGCGTCCGACTCGGCTGGTTCCCGATGTCGGCCAGAACAAGTGAAAATTCGGCCTCTTCCCCTGGAGGTCCGTTCAAGTTTGGGGAATATTTTCTAAGTGCCAACGGCTGCTCCGCCTTAAAGCGTCCGACTCGGCTGGTTCCCGATGTCGGCCAGAACAAGTGAAAATCCGGCCTCTTCCCCTGGAAGTCCGGCCGAGTTAAGGCAAATATTTCCTAAGTGCCAACGGCTGCTCAGCCTTAAAGGGCCCGACTCGGCTGGTTCCCGATGTCGGCCAGAAGAAGTGACAATTCGGCCTCTTCCCCTGGAGGTCTTTTCAAGTTTAACGAATATTTTCTGAGTGCCAACGGCTGCTCCGCCTTAAAGCGTCCGACTCGGCTGGTTCCCGATGTCGGCCAGAACAAGTGACAATTCGGCCTCTTCCCCTGGAGGTCCTTTCAAGTTTAACGAATATTTTCTAAGTGCCAACGGCTGCTCCGCCGTAAAGCGTCCGACTCGGCTGGTTCCCGATGTCGGCCAGAACAGGTGAAAATTCGGCCTCTTCCCCTGGAGGTCCGTTCAAGTTTGGCGAATATTTTCTAAGTGCCAACGGCTGCTCCGCCTTAAAGTGTCCGACTCGGCTGGTTCCCGATGTCGGGCAGAACAAGTGACAATTCGGCCTCTTCCCCTGGAAGTCCGGCCGAGTTTGGCGAATATTTTCTAAGTGCCAACGGCTGCTCCGCCGTAAAGAGTCCGACTCGGCTGGTTCCCGATGTCGGCCAGAAAAAGTGACAATTCGGCCTCTTCCCCTGGAGGTCCTTTGAAGTTTAGCGAATATTTTCTAAGTGCCAACGGCTCTTGCGCCGAAAAGCGTCCGCCTCGGCTGGTTCCCGCGGTCGGCCGTAATAGGCGAAAATTCGGCCTCTTCCCCTGGAGCGACCTCCAAATTTGGGCGAAATTTTTTCTAAGTGCCTAAAGGTACCAGGGGTTTGGGTACCAGGGGTGCATTACCAACTGGTCTTTTGTCAACCCATGTACTTTTTCTAGAGTACATGGGTTGGTCCCCCCACTTAGTGTACTCATCACTTTACCCCCCTTTCGCAAAATATAGTCAGAACGAGCATGGGGGACGCAATTGTTTTCCATGCAAATCAATTGGGCCTGGTCCGAGCGCTGGTAACGGCCGCCAGCAAGCGTCCCCTGCTCGGATAGCAGAACTGAAGAAGGCACGGCACTTCCAGAGAGAGAGAGAAAATTTTCTAAGTGCCACATTTCTCAAAAATTTTCAAAGTGCCACATCTCTCAAAAAATTTCTAAGTGCCACATCTCTCAAAAAATTTCTAAGTGCCACATCTCTCAAAAAATTTCTAAGTGCCACATCTCTCAAAAACTTTCAAAGTGCCACATCTCTGAAAAACTTTCTAAGTGCCACGTCTCTGAAAAATTTTCTAAGTGCCACGGCACGGCTGTGAAATATTCAAAGTCCTACAGGCATTGGCAGAATGCGCGGACGGCCGTCTGCTCCCGGCGGCCGCCGCGAAGCTACTACCCCCTCCCGGGGACGGCTGTCTGCTCCCGGCAGCCGTCCTTACCCCCCTCCCCCGTTTGCACCGCCTGAAGTTAGACCCGCCTTGGTAGGGCCCCCACCGGCCCCGGCTCGCCGGCGTTGGGTGGACGGTTCCTGCCCACTTGCGGGTCCCGGTCGCTTGGCAACCGACCGGGGAGGACCAGCCGCCTCCTTAAACACAGGCTGGAAGGGAAATCCGGTCAAGCTACGGAGGACCGGCCGCCTCCTTAAACACAGGCCGGAAGGGAAATCCGATCAAGCTACGGAGGACCGGTCGCCTCCCTAAACACAGGCCGGGCAAAAATCTGCGAATGGGCCCGTCAAGGGTAGTGGGTCATCCAAGGTGGGAGGTACCGGCCGCCTCCTTAAACACAGGCCGGGCAAAAATCTGCGAATGGGCCCGTCAAGGGTAGTGGGTCATCCAAGGTGGGAGGTACCGGCCGCCTCCTTAAACACAGGCCGGGCAAAAATCTGCGAATGGCCCGTCAAGGGTAGAAGGTCATCCAAGGAGGGAGGTACCGGCCGCCTCCTTAAACACAGGCCGGGCAAAAATCTGCGAATGGCCCGTCAAGGGTTGTTGGTCATCCAAGGAGGGAGGTACCGGCCGCCTCCTTAAACACAGGCCGGGCAAAAATCTGCGAATGGCCCGTCAAGGGTTGTTGGTCATCCAAGGAGGGAGGTACCGGCCGCCTCCTTAAACACAGGCCGGGCAAAAATCTGCGAACGGCCCGTCAAGGGTTCTGTCTCATCCAAGAAAGGGGTACCGGCCGCCTCAGAGGCCGGAGCGAAGGGGGCGAAAGGCTGTCGATGGGGAAGGATCGGGGCCACGGCTAATCTAGCGATGCCCGCGTCGGGCGGTCACTCCGACGAATGAGCGGGGCCGAATCCGGCGCGAGGCGGCCTTCAGGCACGTGGTTCGAGACGACCTCACCCGGCTCTAGCCCGGAGGATCGGAGGCAACGGCCGTCTCCTTAAGCTAAGGCCGGACGAAAATCTGCGGATGCGGTCCATCCAAGGCAGACGGAGGTACCGGCCGCCTCGGTAAACAATGCCCGGGCAAAAATCTGCGAACGGCCCGTCAAGGGTTCTGTCTCATCCAAGAAAGGGGTACCGGCCGCCTCAGAGGCCGGAGCGAAGGGGGCGAAAGGCTGTCGATGGGGAAGGATCGGGGCCACGGCTAATCTAGCGATGCCCGCGTCGGGCGGTCACTCCGACGAATGAGCGGGGCCGAATCCGGCGCGAGGCGGCCTTCAGGCACGTGGTTCGAGACGACCTCACCCGGCTCTAGCCCGGAGGATCGGAGGCAACGGCCGTCTCCTTAAGCTAAGGCCGGACGAAAATCTGCGGATGCGGTCCATCCAAGGCAGACGGAGGTACCGGCCGCCTCGGTAAACAATGCCCGGGCAAAAATCTGCGAACGGCCCGTCAAGGGTTCTGTCTCATCCAAGAAAGGGGTACCGGCCGCCTCAGAGGCCGGAGCGAAGGGGGCGAAAGGCTGTCGATGGGGAAGGATCGGGGCCACGGCTAATCTAGCGATGCCCGCGTCGGGCGGTCACTCCGACGAATGAGCGGGGCCGAATCCGGCGCGAGGCGGCCTTCAGGCACGTGGTTCGAGACGACCTCACCCGGCTCTAGCCCGGAGGATCGGAGGCAACGGCCGTCTCCTTAAGCTAAGGCCGGACGAAAATCTGCGGATGCGGTCCATCCAAGGCAGACGGAGGTACCGGCCGCCTCGGTAAACAATGCCCGGGCAAAAATCTGCGAACGGCCCGTCAAGGGTTCTGTCTCATCCAAGAAAGGGGTACCGGCCGCCTCAGAGGCCGGAGCGAAGGGGGCGAAAGGCTGTCGATGGGGAAGGATCGGGGCCACGGCTAATCTAGCGATGCCCGCGTCGGGCGGTCACTCCGACGAATGAGCGGGGCCGAATCCGGCGCGAGGCGGCCTTCAGGCACGTGGTTCGAGACGACCTCACCCGGCTCTAGCCCGGAGGATCGGAGGCAACGGCCGTCTCCTTAAGCTAAGGCCGGACGAAAATCTGCGGATGCGGTCCATCCAAGGCAGACGGAGGTACCGGCCGCCTCGGTAAACAATGCCCGGGCAAAAATCTGCGAACGGCCCGTCAAGGGTTCTGTCTCATCCAAGAAAGGGGTACCGGCCGCCTCAGAGGCCGGAGCGAAGGGGGCGAAAGGCTGTCGATGGGGAAGGATCGGGGCCACGGCTAATCTAGCGATGCCCGCGTCGGGCGGTCACTCCGACGAATGAGCGGGGCCGAATCCGGCGCGAGGCGGCCTTCAGGCACGTGGTTCGAGACGACCTCACCCGGCTCTAGCCCGGAGGATCGGAGGCAACGGCCGTCTCCTTAAGCTAAGGCCGGACGAAAATCTGCGGATGCGGTCCATCCAAGGCAGACGGAGGTACCGGCCGCCTCGGTAAACAATGCCCGGGCAAAAATCTGCGAACGGCCCGTCAAGGGTTCTGTCTCATCCAAGAAAGGGGTACCGGCCGCCTCAGAGGCCGGAGCGAAGGGGGCGAAAGGCTGTCGATGGGGAAGGATCGGGGCCACGGCTAATCTAGCGATGCCCGCGTCGGGCGGTCACTCCGACGAATGAGCGGGGCCGAATCCGGCGCGAGGCGGCCTTCAGGCACGTGGTTCGAGACGACCTCACCCGGCTCTAGCCCGGAGCGAAAAACACTCTTATAACCTGACCGACATGCGCCCATGACCCGCCTTGGTAGGGCCCCCACCGGCCCCGGCTACCGCCGGCGTTGGGTGGACGGTTCCTCCCCACTTGCGGGTCGCACTCCAGCGCTACGGCCGCCGCGCGAGCGCGCGCCCCGCGCCGCCCGCGCAGGCCTAGCGCGAACCGTACGGCAGCGAAACCGAGACGCCCCGGCTCAACCTCACCCAGAGGCCATCCACGGAGGCCGAGCGCGCGATCCGACTTGCGGCACGCCACGTGGGCGTCCGCCGGCCGCGCCGGTCGACCGCGAAACCGATTTCTCAAAGACCAAGCCCGAGTCCCAACCTCCGCACATATCCGCACACGCCTTCCCGACCACCGCGAAGCGGGAGGCGTCTATCGTGGCCGCCGGGGCGTATGACCCCTCCGCGTGAGGCGTGCGGGCTCGGGGGGGCCGCAACGACCGAGTCTGACTCGGACGGGGCGCAGCTTCCCTCCCGGTCGCAGCATCAGCGCCGAACGCGCGACGTCACCAGCCCCCCGGAACGGTTCGTCGGGAGCGCGGCAATGGCCCACATCTCACCTCGCCAGCCGGCCGCAGCGGGCCGCGCCGAACCGAGTCTGACTCGGGGTGCGCACAGTCCCGTCTGGGTCACGGAGGCGACGAGCTGTGACCGCCACCGTCGCCCCTTCGTCCTTCCGGATCCCCCCAGCGCCGGCAAAACTCCGCATCCTGGCCGCATCGCGTGACCGGGCGGGCCGCAACGACCGAGTCTGACTCGGACGGGGCGCAGCTTCCCGCCTCGGGCCATCGCAAAGCGTGCCTCGCGCGGGCAAAGTCGCCGGCGCAGCGCCGCGCCCCTCGACAAGAGCGAGCCTCAGCCGGGCCGCGACGACCGAGTCTGACTCGGACGGAGCGCAGCTTCCCGCCTGGGTCACCGCTAGTCGCCGGGCCGACGGCGCCCATCCCCGGACCCCGCCGTTCCCTCGCGGTTTATCCTAAGCCGCCTGCCTTAGCCCAACCGACGTGCCAACCCCCCCGTTGCCGAGTTCGCTCTTCCCGAGCCGCG
>NW_026061210.1:2500-22500 GCF_024217435.2 Syngnathus scovelli
GCGCCACCCCCGACCGCCACCAGCCGACCGCCACAAGGCGACAGCCACCATCCCCAAGCGCCATCCCCGACCGCCACCCCCCGACCGCCACCAGCCGACCGCCACCAGCCGACCGCCACAAGGCGACAGCCACCATCCCCAAGCGCCACCCCCGACCGCCACCAGCCGACCGCCACCAGCCGACCGCCACAAGGCGACAGCCACCATCCCCAAGCGCCATCCCCGACCGCCACCACCCGACCGCCACCAGCCGACCGCCACCAGCCGACCGCCACAAGGCGACAGCCACCATCCCCAAGCGCCATCCCCGACCGCCACAAGGCGACCGCCACCAGCCGACCGCCACAAGGCGACAGCCACCATCCCCAAGCGCCACCAGCCGACCGCCACCAGCCGACCGCCACAAGGCGACAGCCACCATCCCCAAGCGCCACCCCCGACCGCCACCCCCCGACCGCCACCAGCCGACCGCCACAAGGCGACCGCCACAAGGCGACAGCCACCATCCCCAAGCGCCACCCCCGACCGCCACCCCCCGACCGCCACCAGCCGACCGCCACAAGGCGACAGCCACCATCCCCAAGCGCCATCCCCGACCGCCACCCCCCGACCGCCACAAGGCGACCGCCACCAGCCGACCGCCACAAGGCGACAGCCACCATCCCCAAGCGCCACCCCCGACCGCCGCCCCCCGACCGCCCCAAGGCGACCGCCACCAGCCGACCGCCACAAGGCGACAGCCACCATCCCCAAGCGCCATCCCCGACCGCCACCAGCCGACCGCCACCAGCCGACCGCCACAAGGCGACAGCCACCATCCCCAAGCGCCATCCCCGACCGCCACCAGCCGACCGCCACAAGGCGACAGCCACCATCCCCAAGCGCCATCCCCGACCGCCACCAGCCGACCGCCACCAGCCGACCGCCACCAGCCGACCGCCACAAGGCGACAGCCACCATCCCCAAGCGCCACCCCCGACCGCCACCAGCCGACCGCCACAAGGCGACAGCCACCATCCCCAAGCGCCATCCCCGACCGCCACCAGCCGACCGCCACAAGGCGACAGCCACCATCCCCAAGCGCCACCCCCGACCGCCACCAGCCGACCGCCACCAGCCGACCGCCACAAGGCGACAGCCACCATCCCCAAGCGCCACCCCCGACCGCCACCAGCCGACCGCCACCAGCCGACCGCCACAAGGCGACAGCCACCATCCCCAAGCGCCATCCCCGACCGCCACCACCCGACCGCCACCAGCCGACCGCCACCAGCCGACCGCCACAAGGCGACAGCCACCATCCCCAAGCGCCACCCCCGACCGCCACCAGCCGACCGCCACAAGGCGACAGCCACCATCCCCAAGCGCCATCCCCGACCGCCACCAGCCGACCGCCACCAGCCGACCGCCACCGGCCGACCGCCACCGGCCGTTCGCGGTGTGCGCCGCCGTTCCCCAAGCACCCTCCGGGACGAAGCCGGAGCCGGAGAATAGCAGCGGCCGTGCGTAAAAGCTGCGGCCGGGCCTCGCGGAAGGTCCCCGGGCAGCGAGCTGCCGAGCCCCGGCCTCCAGCTTCCACCAGATAATAGGACCGGGCGCGCGCAAAAGCTGCGGCCGGGCCTGGCGGAAGGTCCTCGGGCATCCAGCGAGATCACACGGCCCCCACCGGAGGCGGCTAGCGCCTCCGTAGAGTAGTGCCGGCCCGTGGAAGCGGCCGCCCGTCAGCCTGCGTTGCCGCTGGTCGAAAAATGCACTAAGTGCCAAACCCCATTCATTTACAACGGCGTGTCCGCCAGAGGGCGCACTTCCCCCGGCGGACCAGCCGGCGGGGCTCGTTAGAGAGTGTATCCGCCTGGCAGTGCCTCCTGGACGGCCTGTATTCCGGACCGCGACCGCTAACTTACGGGAGCCTAAACGGCCCGCGGACCAGCCGGCGGGTCCTCCGTGAAAGCCTATCCGCCTGGCGGTGCCTCCTGGACGGCCTGGATTCCGGACCGCGACCGCTAACTTACGGGACCCTAAACGGCCCGCGGACCAGCCGGCGGCTCCTCCGTGAAAGCCTATCCGCCTGGCGGTGGCTCCGGGCCGGCCTGGATTCCGGACCGCCACCGCTCACTCGCGGGACCCTAATCGGCCCGCGGACCAGCCGGCGGGACCTCCGTGAAAGCCTATCCGCCTGGCGGTGCCTCCTGGACGGCCTGGATTCCGGACCGCGACCGCTAACTTACGGGACCCTAAACGGCCCGCGGACCAGCCGGCGGCTCCTCCGTGAAAGCCTATCCGCCTGGCGGTGGCTCCGGGCCGGCCTGGATTCCGGACCGCCACCGCTCACTCGCGGGACCCTAATCGGCCCGCGGACCAGCCGGCGGGACCTCCGTGAAAGCCTATCCGCCTGGCGGTGCCTCCTGGCCGGCCTGGATTCCGGACCGCCACCGCTCACTCGCGGGACCCTAATCGGCCCGCGGACCAGCCGGCGGATCCTCCGTGAAAGCCTATCCGCCTTCGCCGGTTCCCCGGCCGGCCACGGGTGGCGAGAATCCGGCCTCCTCGCCCGGAGCGCGCTTCGACTTGGGCGAAAAATGCACCAAGTGCCAAACCCCATTCATTTACAACGGCGTGTCCGCCAGAGGGCGCACTTCCTCCGGCCGGCGGGGCTCGTTAGAGACCGCGTCCGCCTTGGCCGGTTCCCCGGCCGGCCACGGGTGGCGAGAATCCGGCCTCCTCGCCCGGAGCGCGCTTCGACTTGGGCGAAAAATGCACCAAGTGCCAAACCCCATTCATTTACAACGGCGTGTCCGCCAGAGGGCGCACTTCCTCCGGCCGGCGGGGCTCGTTAGAGAGCGCGTCCGCCTTGGCCGGTTCCCCGGCCGGCCACGGGTGGCGAGAATCCGGCCTCCTCGCCCGGAGCGCGCTTCGACTTGGGCGAAAAATGCACCAAGTGCCAAACCCCATTCATTTACAACGGCGTGTCCGCCAGAGGGCGCACTTCCTCCGGCCGGCGGGGCTCGTTAGAGACCGCGTCCGCCTTGGCCGGTTCCCCGGCCGGCCACGGGTGGCGAGAATCCGGCCTCCTCGCCCGGAGCGCGCTTCGACTTGGGCGAAAAATGCACCAAGTGCCAAACCCCATTCATTTACAACGGCGTGTCCGCCAGAGGGCGCACTTCCTCCGGCCGGCGGGGCTCGTTAGAGAGCGCGTCCGCCTTGGCCGGTTCCCCGGCCGGCCACGGGTGGCGAGAATCCGGCCTCCTCGCCCGGAGCGCGCTTCGACTTGGGCGAAAAATGCACCAAGTGCCAAACCCCATTCATTTACAACGGCGTGTCCGCCAGAGGGCGCACTTCCTCCGGCCGGCGGGGCTCGTTAGAGAGCGCGTCCGCCTTCGCCGGTTCCCCGGTCGGCCGCGAACGGCGAAAAGCCGGCCTCTTCCCCCGGAGCCCGGTGGGCGAATTTTTTTTTTTTTTTTTTTTTTCAAAGTGCCAACGGCTCTCGCGCCGCGCTGCGTCCGCCTTCGCCGGTTCCCCGGTCGGCCCGAACGAGCGAAAATTCGGCCTCTTGCCCCGGAGCCCGGTCGGCGAATTATTTATTTATTTATTTATTTATTTATTTTTCCAAAGTGCCAACGGCTCTCGCGCCGCGATGCGTCCGCCTTCGCCGGTTCCCCGGTCGGCCACGAACGGCCAAAAATCGGCCTCTCCCCCCGGAGCCCGGTCGGCGAATTATTATTTATTTATTTATTTATTTATTTATTTATTTATTTTTCCAAAGTGCCAACGGCTCTCGCGCCGCGATGCGTCCGCCTTCGCCGGTTCCCCGGTCGGCCACGAAGTATTGCGCATGATTATACGCGATGTTAATATTTATTTAATTATTAAATAAATACATACATGTGTTTATTAATGATATACGCGATGTTAATATTTATTTAATTATTACCTATATTATGAATAAACTAACGGTGATTTTACACGATTTGACTACATACGTGACCGTGATATAGTGCCGAGGGCTCCCGCGCCGTCACGCGTCCGCCTTGGCACGGGTCGCCCGCGGCAGCGAGCGTTCGGCTCGCGGGGGTCCGCGGGGTGTTATTAGGGAGTGCGGCAGCCGTGCCGAGGCTCCGGCCGGCCGCCGGAAGTCCGGCGGGGGAGCGTCGGAGCTCCGCGAGGCCGGCCGGGGAGCCTCTTAGTCATCGCCCGCGCTCGCGGTGGTCCCGGTCGCTTAAAGTGCCACGGGAGGCGTAGCGATGCCAGTGAGTGTGCGCCAAGTGCGAGAGGCGGTGCATTTACGCGCCGTGTCCGCGAGAGGGAGGCAATTCCCCGTTGCGACCTCCGGGAGATCAGCGGGCCGTTCAAATCGCTTAGCCGGGGTGCCGGGAGCCTCCTCGGGCGTCGAGTTAGGAGGGGGGCGCGCGGAGAACCGGCCGGAGGTCCCCTGGAAGCTCAGCGGGCCGTGGGAAACGCTTGGCCGGGGTGCCGGGAGCCTCGGCCGGCTTAAAAGTGAGGAGGAAAGCGCGCGGAGAACCGGCCGGAGGTCCCCTGGAAACTCAGCGGGACGTGGGAAAAAGCTCAGCCGGGGTGCCGGAAGCCTCGGCCGGCTTAAAACGTGAGGAGGAAAGCACCGGGAGAACCGGCTGGAGGTCTTCTGGAAGCTCAGCGGGCCGTTCAAAACGCTTAGCCGAGGTGCCTGGAGCCTCGGCCGGCTTACAAGTGAGGAGGAAAGCGCGCGGAGAACCGGCCGGAGGTCCCCTGGAAGCTCAGCGGGCCGTGGGAAACGCTTGGCCGGGGTGCCTGGAGCCTCGGCCGGCTTAAAAGTGAGGAGGAAAGCGCGCGGAGAACCGGCCGGAGGTCCCCTGGAAGCTCAGCGGGCCGTGGGAAAAAGCTTAGCCGGGGTGCCGGAAGCCTCGGCCGGCTTAAAACGTGAGGAGGAAAGCATCGGGAGAACCGGCTGGAGGTCTTCTGGAAGCTCAGCGGGCCGCCGAAAACGCGTAGCCGAGGTGCCGGGAGCCTCCTCGGGCGTCAAAAGTGAGGAGCGACGCACCCCCGAGAACCGCCTGGGTCCTCCAGCCACCGTTGAAAAAGACGTCGAGTCAGGCTACCTTAAGAGAGTCACAGCTACTCCCGCCGTTTACCCGCGCGGAGCGTCATCGCCTCCGCGAACCGTCAAAAATAAATAAATACATGAATAAATGTCAAGTGAGCCTACCTTAAGAGAGTCGTAGTTACTCCCGCCGTTTGGCCGCTCAAAGTGTCATCGGAAGCGGACCCACGCAAGTAAGTGTGCGCAAAGTGCGAGAGGTGGTGTTTTTACTCGCCGCGTCCGCCAGAGGGAGGCAATTCCCCGCCGCGGCGGCACCGGCAGCTTCCGAGCGTCTCCCCGAGCGCTCGGAAGTCCGTGCGGGGGGGAGATGAGAGCCGTGCGAGGTACCAGGTGGAGCCGGACGGCGCGGTGCTTCCAAGCAGCCGATCCGCTGGGCTTGGAGCTATTTTCGGCCACTTGGCGCGCGAGCACGGCCTCCCGGCGGTGCCGGGGGGTGGTGCGCGAGCGCGCCGGCCGCCGGAGGTCCCGCGGAGGAGCGTCGGAGCTCCGCGAGGCCGGGGAGCCTCTCGGTAATCACCCGGGGCCGGCGGAGCGTTATTCGGCCGCTCTGCGCGCGCGCGCACGGCCTCCCGGCGGTGCCGGGGGGTGGTGCGCGAGCGCGCCGGCCGCCGGAGGTCCCGCGGAGGAGCGTCGGAGCTCCGCGAGGCCGGGGAGCCTCTCGGTAATCACCCGGGGCCGGCGGAGCGTTATTCGGCCGCTCTGCGCGCGCGCGCACGGCCTCCCGGCGGTGCCGGGGGGTGGTGCGCGAGCGCGCCGGCCGCCGGAGGTCCCGCGGAGGAGCGTCGGAGCTCCGCGAGGCCGGGGAGCCTCTCGGTAATCACCCGGGGCCGGCGGAGCGTTATTCGGCCGCTCTGCGCGCGCGCGCACGGCCTCCCGGCGGTGCCGGGGGGTGGTGCGCGAGCGCGCCGGCCGCCGGAGGTCCCGCGGAGGAGCGTCGGAGCTCCGCGAGGCCGGGGAGCCTCTCGGTAATCACCCGGTGGCCGGCGGAGCGTTATTCGGCCGCTCTGCGCGCGCGCACGGCCTCCCGGCGGTGCCGGGGGGTGGTGCGCGAGCGCGCCGGCCGCCGGAGGTCCCGCGGAGGAGCGTCGGAGCTCCGCGAGGCCGGGGAGCCTCTCGGTAATCACCCGGGGCCGGCGGAGCGTTATTCGGCCGCTCTGCGCGCGCGCGCACGGCCTCCCGGCGGTGCCGGGGGGTGGTGCGCGAGCGCGCCGGCCGCCGGAGGTCCCGCGGAGGAGCGTCGGAGCTCCGCGAGGCCGGGGAGCCTCTCGGTAATCACCCGGGGCCGGCGGAGCGTTATTCGGCCGCTCTGCGCGCGCGCGCACGGCCTCCCGGCGGTGCCGGGGGGTGGTGCGCGAGCGCGCCGGCCGCCGGAGGTCCCGCGGAGGAGCGTCGGAGCTCCGCGAGGCCGGGGAGCCTCTCGGTAATCACCCGGGGCCGGCGGAGCGTTATTCGGCCGCTCTGCGCGCGCGCGCACGGCCTCCCGGCGGTGCCGGGGGGTGGTGCGCGAGCGCGCCGGCCGCCGGAGGTCCCGCGGAGGAGCGTCGGAGCTCCGCGAGGCCGGGGAGCCTCTCGGTAATCACCCGGGGCCGGCGGAGCGTTATTCGGCCGCTCTGCGCGCGCGCGCACGGCCTCCCGGCGGTGCCGGGGGGTGGTGCGCGAGCGCGCCGGCCGCCGGAGGTCCCGCGGAGGAGCGTCGGAGCTCCGCGAGGCCGGGGAGCCTCTCGGTAATCACCCGGGGCCGGCGGAGCGTTATTCGGCCGCTCTGCGCGCGCGCGCACGGCCTCCCGGCGGTGCCGGGGGGTGGTGCGCGAGCGCGCCGGCCGCCGGAGGTCCCGCGGAGGAGCGTCGGAGCTCCGCGAGGCCGGGGAGCCTCTCGGTAATCACCCGGGGCCGGCGGAGCGTTATTCGGCCGCTCTGCGCGCGCGCGCACGGCCTCCCGGCGGTGCCGGGGGGTGGTGCGCGAGCGCGCCGGCCGCCGGAGGTCCCGCGGAGGAGCGTCGGAGCTCCGCGAGGCCGGGGAGCCTCTCGGTAATCACCCGGGGCCGGCGGAGCGTTATTCGGCCGCTCTGCGCGCGCGCACGGCCTCCCGGCGCCTCCGCGAACCGCCAAAATAAATGTCAAGTGAGCCTACCTTAAGAGAGTCACAGTTACTCCCGCCGTTTACCCGCGCGGAGCGTCATCGCCTCCGCGAACCGTCAAAAATAAATAAATACATGAATGAATAAATGTCAAGTGAGCCTACCTTAAGAGAGTCACAGTTACTCCCGCCGTTTACCCGCGCGGAGCGTCATCGCCTCCGCGAACCGTCAAAAATAAATAAATACATGAATAAATAGTCAAGTGAGCCTACCTTAAGAGAGTCGTAGTTACTCCCGCCGTTCGGCCGCTTAAAGTGCCACGGGAGGCGTAGCAATGCGAGTGAGTGTGCGCCAAGTGCGAGAGGCGGTGTATTTACTCGCCGTGTCCGCGAGAGGGAGGTAACTCCCCGTTGCGACCTCCGGGAGAGCAACGGGCCGCCGAAAACGCTCAGCCGAGGTGCTGGAAGCCTCGGCCGGCTCGCAAAGCGAGGCGCGAGGCACCGGGAGAACCGGCTGGAGGTCCCTCGGAAGCTCAGCGGGCCGTGGAGAAAGCTTAGCCGGGGTGCTGGAAGCCTCGGCCGGCTCACAAAGCGAGGCGCGAGGCACCGGGAGAACCGGCTGCAGGTCCCCTGGAAGCTCAGCGGGCCGTGGAGAAAGCTTAGCCGGGGTGCTGGAAGCCTCGGCCGGCTCACAAAGCGAGGCGCGAGGCACCGGGAGAACCGGCTGGAGGTCCCTCGGAAGCTCAGCGGGCCGTGGAGAAAGCTTAGCCGGGGTGCCGGAAGCCTCGGCCGGCTTAAAATGTGAGGAGGAAACCGGCTGGACGTCTTCTGGAAGATCAGCGGGCCGTGGAAAATGCTAAGCCGAGGTGCTGGTTGTCGAATAAGGCTCCGCCATCTCGTAGAAGGTGCTAATAAAGTTCATATCCGCTCGGCTGGAGGTAATTGGCCAGCGGACCGGCCGGCGGGACCTCCGTGACCGCCTATCCGCCTGCCGGTGGCTGCTGGCCGGCGTGCATTCCGGGCCGCGACCGCTAACTTACGGGACCCTAAATGGCCCGCGGACCAGCTGGCGGGACCTCCGTGACAGCCTACCCGCCTGGCGGTGGCTGCTGGCCGGCGCGGATTCCGGGCCGCGACCGCTAACTTACGGGACCCTAATTGGCCCGCGGACCGGCTGGCGGGACCTCCGTGAAAGCCCATCCGCCTGCCGGTGCCTCCTGGCCGGCGTGGATTCCGGGCCGCAACCGCTAACTTACGGGACCATAAATGGCCCGCGGACCAGCTGGCGGGACCTCCGTGACCGCCTATCCGCCTGGCGGTGCCTCCTGGCCGGCCTGGATTCCGGGCCGCGACCGCTCACCTACGGGACCCTAAATGGCCCGCGGACCAGCCGGCGGGACCTCCGTGACAGCCTACCCGCCTCCCGGTGGCTGCTGGCCGGCGCGGATTCCGGGCCGCGACCGCTAACTTACGGGACCCCAATTGGCCCGCGGACCAGCCGGCGGGACCCCCGTGACCGCCTATCCGCCTTGGCCGGTTCCCCGGCCGGCCACGGATGGCGAGAATCCGGCCTCCTCGCCCGGAGCGCTCGTCGGCTTCGGCGAAAAATGCACTAAGTGCCAAACCCCATTCATTTACAACGGCGTGTCCGCCAGAGGGCGCACTTCCCCCCGCGGACCGGCCGGCGGGACCTCCGTGACCGCCTATCCGCCTGGCGGTGGCTGCGGGCCGGCGCGAATTCCGGGCCGCGACCGCTAACTTACGGGACCCCAATTGGCCCGCGGACCAGCCGGCGGGACCTCCGTGACCGCCTATCCGCCTGCGCTGGTTCCCCGGTCGGCGTGGATTCCGGACCGCGACCGCTAAATTACGGGACCCAAATTGGCCCGCGGACCAGCCGGCGGGACCTCCGTGACCGCCTATCCGCCTCCGCTGGTTCCCCGGTCGGCGTGGATTCCGGACCGCGACCGCTAAATTACGGGACCCAAAATGGCCCGCGGACCAGCCGGCGGGACCTCCGTGACCGCCTATCCGCCTCCGCTGGTTCCCCGGTCGGCGTGGATTCCGGACCGCGACCGCTAAATTACGGGACCCAAATTGGCCCGCGGACCAGCCGGCGGGACCTCCGTGACCGCCTATCCGCCTCCGCTGGTTCCCCGGTCGGCGTGGATTCCGGACCGCGACCGCTAAATTACGGGACCCAAAATGGCCCGCGGACCAGCCGGCGGGACCTCCGTGACCGCCTATCCGCCTCCGCTGGTTCCCCGGTCGGCGTGGATTCCGGACCGCGACCGCTAAATTACGGGACCCAAAATGGCCCGCGGACCAGCCGGCGGGACCTCCGTGACCGCCTATCCGCCTCCGCTGGTTCCCCGGTCGGCGTGGATTCCGGACCGCGACCGCTAAATTACGGGACCCAAATTGGCCCGCGGACCAGCCGGCGGGACCTCCGTGACCGCCTATCCGCCTCCGCTGGTTCCCCGGTCGGCGTGGATTCCGGACCGCGACCGCTAAATTACGGGACCCAAAATGGCCCGCGGACCAGCCGGCGGGACCTCCGTGACCGCCTATCCGCCTCCGCTGGTTCCCCGGTCGGCGTGGATTCCGGACCGCGACCGCTAAATTACGGGACCCAAAATGGCCCGCGGACCAGCCGGCGGGACCTCCGTGACCGCCTATCCGCCTCCGCTGGTTCCCCGGTCGGCGTGGATTCCGGACCGCGACCGCTAAATTACGGGACCCAAAATGGCCCGCGGACCAGCCGGCGGGACCTCCGTGACCGCCTATCCGCCTCCGCTGGTTCCCCGGTCGGCGTGGATTCCGGACCGCGACCGCTAAATTACGGGACCCAAATTGGCCCGCGGACCAGCCGGCGGGACCTCCGTGACCGCCTATCCGCCTCCGCTGGTTCCCCGGTCGGCGTGGATTCCGGACCGCGACCGCTAAATTACGGGACCCAAAATGGCCCGCGGACCAGCCGGCGGGACCTCCGTGACCGCCTATCCGCCTCCGCTGGTTCCCCGGTCGGCGTGGATTCCGGACCGCGACCGCTAAATTACGGGACCCAAAATGGCCCGCGGACCAGCCGGCGGGACCTCCGTGACCGCCTATCCGCCTCCGCTGGTTCCCCGGTCGGCCACAGATGACGAATATTCGGCCTCTCGCTCTGGAAGTCCTGCCGACTTAGCCGAAAATTTTCTAAGTGCCATCGGCTCTCGCTCGGAAAAGTGTCCGCCTCGTCTGGTTCCCCAGCTCGGCCTCAGAATTCGAAAATTCGGCCTCTCTGAGGTACCAGGGGTAGGCTTTATGTACTTGGTCCCCCCACTTAGTGTACTCATCACTTTACCCCCCTTTCGCAAAATATAGTCGGCACGTATGTGCAGAACTGTTTATTTTCATTTTAAAAATTTTCTAAGTGCCAGCGGAAGCTGTCACACGAACTGTCCGAGCTACCACGGTGCCCATCCCGGGCAGTGACGGCAAAAGGCCGATGTGTGTTTGATGGAAGTCTGAATAATTTCTAAGTGCCAACGGCTCAACCGCCGTAAAGTGTCCGCCTCGGCTGGTTCTCCCGGTCGGCCCGAACGAGCGAAAATTCGGCCTCTTCCCCTGGAGGTCCGGAACATTTTGGCGAATATTTTCAAAGTGCCAACGGCTGTTGCGCCGTAACGTGTCCGACCCGGCCGGTTCCTCCGGTCGGCCCGAACGAGCGAAAATTCGGCCTCTTCCCCTGGAGGTCCGGAACATTTTGGCGAATATTTTCAAAGTGCCAACGGCTGCTCCGCCGTAAAGTGTCCGACCCGGCTGGTTCCTCCGGTCGGCCCGAACGAGCGAAAATTCGGCCTCTTCCCCTGGAGGTCCGGACGACTTTGGCGAATATTTTCAAAGTGCCAACGGCTGTTGCGCCGTAACGTGTCCGACCCGGCTGGTTCCTCCGGTCGGCCCGAACGAGCGAAAATTCGGCCTCTTCCCCTGGAGGTCCGGAACATTTTGGCGAATATTTTCAAAGTGCCATCGGCTCTTCCGCCGTAAGGTGTCCGACTCGGCCGGTTCCTCCGGTCGGCCTGAACGAGCGAAAATTCGGCCTCTTCCCCTGGAGGTCCTGTCAAGTTTAACGAATATTTTCTAAGTGCCATCGGCTCTTCCGCCGTAAGGTGTCCGACTCGGCCGGTTCCTCCGGTCGGCCTGAACAAGCGAAAATTCGGCCTCTTCCCCTGGAGGTCCTGTCAAGTTTAACGAATATTTTCTAAGTGCCATCGGCTCTTCCGCCGTAAGGTGTCCGACTCGGCCGGTTCCTCCGGTCGGCCTGAACAAGCGAAAATTCGGCCTCTTCCCCTGGAGGTCCTGTCAAGTTTAACGAATATTTTCTAAGTGCGAACGGCTCTTCCGCCGTAAGGTGTCCGACCCGGCCGGTTCCTCCGGTCGGCCCGAACGAGCGAAAATTCGGCCTCTTCCCCTGGAGGTCCTGTCAAGTTTAACGAATATTTTCTAAGTGCCATCGGCTCTTCCGCCGTAAGGTGTCCGACTCGGCCGGTTCCTCCGGTCGGCCTGAACGAGCGAAAATTCGGCCTCTTCCCCTGGAGGTCCTGTCAAGTTTAACGAATATTTTCTAAGTGCCATCGGCTCTTCCGCCGTAAGGTGTCCGACTCGGCCGGTTCCTCCGGTCGGCCTGAACAAGCGAAAATTCGGCCTCTTCCCCTGGAGGTCCTGTCAAGTTTAACGAATATTTTCTAAGTGCGAACGGCTCTTCCGCCGTAAGGTGTCCGACCCGGCCGGTTCCTCCGGTCGGCCCGAACGAGCGAAAATTCGGCCTCTTCCCCTGGAGGTCCTGTCAAGTTTAACGAATATTTTCTAAGTGCCATCGGCTCTTCCGCCGTAAGGTGTCCGTCTCGGCCGGTTCCTCCGGTCGGCCTGAACGAGCGAAAATTCGGCCTCTTCCCCTGGAGGTCCTGTCAAGTTTAACGAATATTTTCTAAGTGCCATCGGCTCTTCCGCCGTAAGGTGTCCGACTCGGCCGGTTCCTCCGGTCGGCCTGAACAAGCGAAAATTCGGCCTCTTCCCCTGGAGGTCCGTTCAAGTTTAACGAATATTTTCTAAGTGCCATCGGCTCTTCCGCCGTAAGGTGTCCGACTCGGCTGGTTGCCGATGTCGGCCAGAACAAGTGGAAACTCGGCCTCTTCCCCTGGAGGTCAGTTGAAGTTTAACGAATATTTTCAAAGTGCCAACGGCTGCTCCGCCGTAAAGCGTCCGACTCGGCTGGTTCCCGATGTCGGCCAGAACAAGTGAAAATTCGGCCTCTTCCCCTGGAGGTCCGTTCAAGATTAACGAATATTTTCTAAGTGCCAACGGCTGCTCCGCCGTAAAGCGTCCGACTCGGCTGGTTCCCGATGTCGGCCAGAACAAGTGAACATTCGGCCTCTTCCCCTGGAGGTCCGTTCAAGATTAACGAATATCTTCTAAGTGCCAACGGCTCTTGCGCCGAAAAGCGTCCGCCTCGGCTGGTTCCCGATGTCGGCCAGAACAAGTGAAAATTCGGCCTCTTCCCCTGGAGGTCCGTTCAAGATTAACTAATATTTTCTAAGTGCCAACGGCTCTTGCGCCGAAAAGCGTCCGCCTCGGCTGGTTCCCGCGGTCGGACACAAAATGTGTCAATTCGGCCTCTCTGAGGTACCAGGGGTGGGCTTTATGTACTTGGTCCCCCCACTTAGTGTACTCATCACTTTACCCCCCTTTCGCAAAATATAGTCGGCACGTATGTGCAGAACTGTTTATTTTCATTTTAAAAATTGTCTAAGTGCCAGCGGAAGCTGTCACACGAACTGTCCGAGCTACCACGGTGCCCATCCCGGGCAGTGACGGCAAAAGGCCGATGTGTGTTTGATGGAAGTCTGAATAATTTCTAAGTGCCAACGGCTCAACCGCCGTAAAGTGTCCGCCTCGGCCGGTTCTCCCGGTCGGCCCGAACGAGCGAAAATTCGGCCTCTTTCCCTGGAGGTCCGGAACATTTTGGCGAATATTTTCTAAGTGCTAACGGGTGCTCCGCCGTAAAGTGTCCGCCTCGGCTGGTTCCCCCGGTCGGCCAGAACAAGTGAAAATTCGGCCTCTTCCCCTGGAGGTCCGGAACATTTTGGCGAATATTTCCTAAGTGCCAACGGCTCAACCGCCGTAAAGTGTCCGCCTCGGCTGGTTCCTCCGGTCGGCCAGAACGAGTGAAAATTCGGCCACTTCCCCTGGAGGTCCGGAACATTTTGGCGAATATTTCCTAAGTGCCAACGGCTGCTCCGCCGTAAAGTGTCCGCCTCGGCCGGTTCCCCCGGTCGGCCAGAACAAGTGAAAATTCGGCCTCTTCCCCTGGAGGTCCGGAACATTTTGGCGAATATTTCCTAAGTGCCAACGGCTCAACCGCCGTAAAGTGTCCGCCTCGGCTGGTTCCTCCGGTCGGCCAGAACGAGCGAAAATTCGGCCTCTTCCCCTGGAGGTCCGGAACATTTTGGCGAATATTTCCTAAGTGCCAACGGCTGCTCCGCCGTAAAGTGTCCGCCTCGGCCGGTTCCCCCGGTCGGCCAGAACAAGTGAAAATCCGGCCTCTTCCCCTGGAAGTCCGGCCGAGTTAAGGCAAATATTTCCTAAGTGCCAACGGCTGTTCCGCCGTAAAGGGTCCGACTCGGCTGGTTCCCGATGTCGGCCAGAACAAGTGAAAAATCGGCCTCTTCCCCTGGAAGTCCGGCCGAGTTCGGCGAATATTTCCTAAGTGCCAACGGCTGTTCCGCCGTAAAGAGTCCGACTCGGCTGGTTCCCGATGTCGGCCAGAACAAGTGAAAATCCGGCCTCTTCCCCTGGAAGTCCGGCCGAGTTAAGGCAAATATTTCCTAAGTGCCAACGGCTGCTCAGCCTTAAAGTGTCCGACTCGGCTGGTTCCCGATGTCGGCCAGAACAAGTGAAAATCCGGCCTCTTCCCCTGGAAGTCCGGCCGAGTTAAGGCAAATATTTCCTAAGTGCCAACGGCTGCTCAGCCTTAAAGTGTCCGACTCGGCTGGTTCCCGATGTCGGCCAGAACAAGTGAAAATCCGGCCTCTTCCCCTGGAAGTCCGGCCGAGTTAAGGCAAATATTTCCTAAGTGCCAACGGCTGCTCCGCCGTAAAGTGTCCGCCTCGGCCGGTTCCCCCGGTCGGCCAGAACAAGTGAAAATCCGGCCTCTTCCCCTGGAAGTCCGGCCGAGTTAAGGCAAATATTTCCTAAGTGCCAACGGCTGTTCCGCCGTAAAGGGTCCGACTCGGCTGGTTCCCGATGTCGGCCAGAACAAGTGAAAAATCGGCCTCTTCCCCTGGAAGTCCGGCCGAGTTCGGCGAATATTTCCTAAGTGCCAACGGCTGTTCCGCCGTAAAGAGTCCGACTCGGCTGGTTCCCCCGGTCGGCCAGAACAAGTGAAAAATCGGCCTCTTCCCCTGGAAGTCCGGCCGAGTTAAGGCAAATATTTCCTAAGTGCCAACGGCTGTTCCGCCGTAAAGAGTCCGACTCGGCTGGTTCCCGATGTCGGCCAGAACAAGTGAAAATCCGGCCTCTTCCCCTGGAAGTCCGGCCGAGTTAAGGCAAATATTTCCTAAGTGCCAACGGCTGCTCAGCCTTAAAGTGTCCGACTCGGCTGGTTCCCGATGTCGGCCAGAACAAGTGAAAATCCGGCCTCTTCCCCTGGAAGTCCGGCCGAGTTAAGGCAAATATTTCCTAAGTGCCAACGGCTGCTCAGCCTTAAAGTGTCCGACTCGGCTGGTTCCCGATGTCGGCCAGAACAAGTGAAAATCCGGCCTCTTCCCCTGGAAGTCCGGCCGAGTTAAGGCAAATATTTCCTAAGTGCCAACGGCTGCTCCGCCGTAAAGTGTCCGCCTCGGCCGGTTCCCCCGGTCGGCCAGAACAAGTGAAAATCCGGCCTCTTCCCCTGGAAGTCCGGCCGAGTTAAGGCAAATATTTCCTAAGTGCCAACGGCTGTTCCGCCGTAAAGGGTCCGACTCGGCTGGTTCCCGATGTCGGCCAGAACAAGTGAAAAATCGGCCTCTTCCCCTGGAAGTCCGGCCGAGTTCGGCGAATATTTCCTAAGTGCCAACGGCTGTTCCGCCGTAAAGAGTCCGACTCGGCTGGTTCCCCCGGTCGGCCAGAACAAGTGAAAAATCGGCCTCTTCCCCTGGAAGTCCGGCCGAGTTAAGGCAAATATTTCCTAAGTGCCAACGGCTGTTCCGCCGTAAAGGGTCCGACTCGGCTGGTTCCCGATGTCGGCCAGAACAAGTGAAAATCCGGCCTCTTCCCCTGGAAGTCCGGCCGAGTTAAGGCAAATATTTCCTAAGTGCCAACGGCTGCTCAGCCTTAAAGTGTCCGACTCGGCTGGTTCCCGATGTCGGCCAGAACAAGTGAAAATCCGGCCTCTTCCCCTGGAAGTCCGGCCGAGTTAAGGCAAATATTTCCTAAGTGCCAACGGCTGCTCAGCCTTAAAGTGTCCGACTCGGCTGGTTCCCGATGTCGGCCAGAACAAGTGAAAATCCGGCCTCTTCCCCTGGAAGTCCGGCCGAGTTAAGGCAAATATTTCCTAAGTGCCAACGGCTGCTCCGCCGTAAAGTGTCCGCCTCGGCCGGTTCCCCCGGTCGGCCAGAACAAGTGAAAATCCGGCCTCTTCCCCTGGAAGTCCGGCCGAGTTAAGGCAAATATTTCCAAAGTGCCAACGGCTGTTCCGCCGTAAAGGGTCCGACTCGGCTGGTTCCCGATGTCGGCCAGAACAAGTGAAAAATCGGCCTCTTCCCCTGGAAGTCCGGCCGAGTTCGGCGAATATTTCCTAAGTGCCAACGGCTGTTCCGCCGTAAAGAGTCCGACTCGGCTGGTTCCCCCGGTCGGCCAGAACAAGTGAAAAATCGGCCTCTTCCCCTGGAAGTCCGGCCGAGTTAAGGCAAATATTTCCTAAGTGCCAACGGCTGTTCCGCCGTAAAGGGTCCGACTCGGCTGGTTCCCGATGTCGGCCAGAACAAGTGAAAATCCGGCCTCTTCCCCTGGAAGTCCGGCCGAGTTAAGGCAAATATTTCCTAAGTGCCAACGGCTGCTCAGCCTTAAAGTGTCCGACTCGGCTGGTTCCCGATGTCGGCCAGAACAAGTGAAAATCCGGCCTCTTCCCCTGGAAGTCCGGCCGAGTTAAGGCAAATATTTCCTAAGTGCCAACGGCTGCTCAGCCTTAAAGTGTCCGACTCGGCTGGTTCCCGATGTCGGCCAGAACAAGTGAAAATCCGGCCTCTTCCCCTGGAAGTCCGGCCGAGTTAAGGCAAATATTTCCTAAGTGCCAACGGCTGCTCCGCCGTAAAGTGTCCGCCTCGGCCGGTTCCCCCGGTCGGCCAGAACAAGTGAAAATCCGGCCTCTTCCCCTGGAAGTCCGGCCGAGTTAAGGCAAATATTTCCAAAGTGCCAACGGCTGTTCCGCCGTAAAGGGTCCGACTCGGCTGGTTCCCGATGTCGGCCAGAACAAGTGAAAAATCGGCCTCTTCCCCTGGAAGTCCGGCCGAGTTCGGCGAATATTTCCTAAGTGCCAACGGCTGTTCCGCCGTAAAGAGTCCGACTCGGCTGGTTCCCCCGGTCGGCCAGAACAAGTGAAAAATCGGCCTCTTCCCCTGGAAGTCCGGCCGAGTTAAGGCAAATATTTCCTAAGTGCCAACGGCTGTTCCGCCGTAAAGAGTCCGACTCGGCTGGTTCCCGATGTCGGCCAGAACAAGTGAAAATC
Organism: Syngnathus scovelli; assembly: GCF_024217435.2. Classification (NCBI taxonomy): domain Eukaryota; kingdom Metazoa; phylum Chordata; class Actinopteri; order Syngnathiformes; family Syngnathidae; genus Syngnathus; species Syngnathus scovelli. The sequence goes on from NW_026061210.1 coordinate 19,421, forward strand.
CGGCCTCTTCCCCTGGAAGTCCGGCCGAGTTAAGGCAAATATTTCCTAAGTGCCAACGGCTGCTCAGCCTTAAAGGTCCCGACTCGGCTGGTTCCCGATGTCGGCCAGAACAAGTGACAATTCGGCCTCTTCCCCTGGAGGTCTTTTCAAGTTTAACGAATATTTTCTAAGTGCCAACGGCTGCTCCGCCTTAAAGCGTCCGACTCGGCTGGTTCCCGATGTCGGCCAGAACAAGTGAAAATTCGGCCTCTTCCCCTGGAGGTCTTTTCAAGTTTAACGAATATTTTCTAAGTGCCAACGGCTGCTCCGCCTTAAAGCGTCCGACTCGGCTGGTTCCCGATGTCGGCCAGAACAGGTGAAAATTCGGCCTCTTCCCCTGGAGGTCCGTTCAAGTTTGGGGAATATTTTCTAAGTGCCAACAGCTGCTCCGCCTTAAAGCGTCCGACTCGGCTGGTTCCCGATGTCGGGCAGAACAAGTGAAAATTCGGCCTCTTCCCCTGGAGGTCCGTTCAAGTTTGGCGAATATTTTCTAAGTGCCAACGGCTGCTCCGCCTTAAAGCGTCCGACTCGGCTGGTTCCCGATGTCGGGCAGAACAAGTGACAATTCGGCCTCTTCCCCTGGAAGTCCGGCCGAGTTTGGCGAATATTTTCTAAGTGCCAACGGCTGCTCCGCCGTAAAGAGTCCGACTCGGCTGGTTCCCGATGTCGGCCAGAAAAAGTGACAATTCGGCCTCTTCCCCTGGAGGTCCTTTGAAGTTTAGCGAATATTTTCTAAGTGCCAACGGCTCTTGCGCCGAAAAGCGTCCGCCTCGGCTGGTTCCCGCGGTCGGCCGTAATAGGCGAAAATTCGGCCTCTTCCCCTGGAGCGACCTCCAAATTTGGGCGAAATTTTTTCTAAGTGCCTAAAGGTACCAGGGGTTTGGGTACCAGGGGTGCATTACCAACTGGTCTTTTGTCAACCCATGTACTTTTTCTAGAGTACATGGGTTGGTCCCCCCACTTAGTGTACTCATCACTTTACCCCCCTTTCGCAAAATATAGTCAGAACGAGCATGGGGGACGCAATTGTTTTCCATGCAAATCAATTGGGCCTGGTCCGAGCGCTGGTAACGGCCGCCAGCAAGCGTCCCCTGCTCGGATAGCAGAACTGAAGAAGGCACGGCACTTCCAGAGAGAGAGAGAAAATTTTCTAAGTGCCACATTTCTCAAAAATTTTCAAAGTGCCACATTTCTCAAAAAATTTCTAAGTGCCACATTTCTCAAAAAATTTCTAAGTGCCACATCTCTCAAAAAATTTCAAAGTGCCACATCTCTCAAAAACTTTCAAAGTGCCACATCTCTGAAAAACTTTCTAAGTGCCACGGCACGGCTGTGAAATATTCAAAGTCCTACAGGCATTGGCAGAATGCGCGGACGGCCGTCTGCTCCCGGCGGCCGCCGCGAAGCTACTACCCCCTCCCGGGGACGGCTGTCTGCTCCCGGCAGCCGTCCTTACCCCCCTCCCCCGTTTGCACCGCCTGAAGTTAGACCCGCCTTGGTAGGGCCCCCACCGGCCCCGGCTCGCCGGCGTTGGGTGGACGGTTCCTGCCCACTTGCGGGTCCCGGTCGCTTGGCAACCGACCGGGGAGGACCAGCCGCCTCCTTAAACACAGGCTGGAAGGGAAATCCGGTCAAGCTACGGAGGACCGGCCGCCTCCTTAAACACAGGCCGGAAGGGAAATCCGATCAAGCTACGGAGGACCGGTCGCCTCCCTAAACACAGGCCGGGCAAAAATCTGCGAATGGGCCCGTCAAGGGTAGTGGGTCATCCAAGGTGGGAGGTACCGGCCGCCTCCCTAAACACAGGCCGGGCAAAAATCTGCGAATGGGCCCGTCAAGGGTAGTGGGTCATCCAAGGTGGGAGGTACCGGCCGCCTCCTTAAACACAGGCCGGGCAAAAATCTGCGAATGGCCCGTCAAGGGTAGAAGGTCATCCAAGGAGGGAGGTACCGGCCGCCTCCTTAAACACAGGCCGGGCAAAAATCTGCGAATGGCCCGTCAAGGGTTGTTGGTCATCCAAGGAGGGAGGTACCGGCCGCCTCCTTAAACACAGGCCGGGCAAAAATCTGCGAATGGCCCGTCAAGGGTTGTTGGTCATCCAAGGAGGGAGGTACCGGCCGCCTCCTTAAACACAGGCCGGGCAAAAATCTGCGAACGGCCCGTCAAGGGTTCTGTCTCATCCAAGAAAGGGGTACCGGCCGCCTCAGAGGCCGGAGCGAAGGGGGCGAAAGGCTGTCGATGGGGAAGGATCGGGGCCACGGCTAATCTAGCGATGCCCGCGTCGGGCGGTCACTCCGACGAATGAGCGGGGCCGAATCCGGCGCGAGGCGGCCTTCAGGCACGTGGTTCGAGACGACCTCACCCGGCTCTAGCCCGGAGGATCGGAGGCAACGGCCGTCTCCTTAAGCTAAGGCCGGACGAAAATCTGCGGATGCGGTCCATCCAAGGCAGACGGAGGTACCGGCCGCCTCGGTAAATAAAGCCCGGGCAAAAATCTGCGAACGGCCCGTCAAGGGTTCTGTCTCATCCAAGAAAGGGGTACCGGCCGCCTCAGAGGCCGGAGCGAAGGGGGCGAAAGGCTGTCGATGGGGAAGGATCGGGGCCACGGCTAATCTAGCGATGCCCGCGTCGGGCGGTCACTCCGACGAATGAGCGGGGCCGAATCCGGCGTAGGCGGCCTTCAGGCACGTGGTTCGAGACGACCTCACCCGGCTCTAGCCCGGAGCGAATATCATCTCCAAGGTGTGGAGGCAACGGCCGTCTCCTTAAGCTAAGGCCGGACGAAAATCTGCGGATGCGGTCCATCCAAGGCAGACGGAGGTACCGGCCGCCTCGGTAAATAAAGCCCGGGCAAAAATCTGCGAACGGCCCGTCAAGGGTTCTGTCTCATCCAAGAAAGGGGTACCGGCCGCCTCAGAGGCCGGAGCGAAGGGGGCGAAAGGCTGTCGATGGGGAAGGATCGGGGCCACGGCTAATCTAGCGATGCCCGCGTCGGGCGGTCACTCCGACGAATGAGCGGGGCCGAATCCGGCGTAGGCGGC
>NW_026061210.1:35000-52500 GCF_024217435.2 Syngnathus scovelli
CCACCAGCCGACCGCCACCAGCCGACCGCCACAAGGCGACAGCCACCATCCCCAAGCGCCATCCCCGACCGCCACAAGGCGACCGCCACCAGCCGACCGCCACAAGGCGACAGCCACCATCCCCAAGCGCCACCAGCCGACCGCCACCAGCCGACCGCCACAAGGCGACAGCCACCATCCCCAAGCGCCACCCCCGACCGCCACCCCCCGACCGCCACCAGCCGACCGCCACAAGGCGACCGCCACAAGGCGACAGCCACCATCCCCAAGCGCCACCCCCGACCGCCACCCCCCGACCGCCACCAGCCGACCGCCACAAGGCGACAGCCACCATCCCCAAGCGCCATCCCCGACCGCCACCCCCCGACCGCCACAAGGCGACCGCCACCAGCCGACCGCCACAAGGCGACAGCCACCATCCCCAAGCGCCACCCCCGACCGCCGCCCCCCGACCGCCCCAAGGCGACCGCCACCAGCCGACCGCCACAAGGCGACAGCCACCATCCCCAAGCGCCATCCCCGACCGCCACCAGCCGACCGCCACCAGCCGACCGCCACAAGGCGACAGCCACCATCCCCAAGCGCCATCCCCGACCGCCACCAGCCGACCGCCACAAGGCGACAGCCACCATCCCCAAGCGCCATCCCCGACCGCCACCAGCCGACCGCCACCAGCCGACCGCCACCAGCCGACCGCCACAAGGCGACAGCCACCATCCCCAAGCGCCACCCCCGACCGCCACCAGCCGACCGCCACAAGGCGACAGCCACCATCCCCAAGCGCCATCCCCGACCGCCACCAGCCGACCGCCACAAGGCGACAGCCACCATCCCCAAGCGCCACCCCCGACCGCCACCAGCCGACCGCCACCAGCCGACCGCCACAAGGCGACAGCCACCATCCCCAAGCGCCACCCCCGACCGCCACCAGCCGACCGCCACCAGCCGACCGCCACAAGGCGACAGCCACCATCCCCAAGCGCCATCCCCGACCGCCACCACCCGACCGCCACCAGCCGACCGCCACCAGCCGACCGCCACAAGGCGACAGCCACCATCCCCAAGCGCCACCCCCGACCGCCACCAGCCGACCGCCACAAGGCGACAGCCACCATCCCCAAGCGCCATCCCCGACCGCCACCAGCCGACCGCCACCAGCCGACCGCCACCGGCCGACCGCCACCGGCCGTTCGCGGTGTGCGCCGCCGTTCCCCAAGCACCCTCCGGGACGAAGCCGGAGCCGGAGAATAGCAGCGGCCGTGCGTAAAAGCTGCGGCCGGGCCTCGCGGAAGGTCCCCGGGCAGCGAGCTGCCGAGCCCCGGCCTCCAGCTTCCACCAGATAATAGGACCGGGCGCGCGCAAAAGCTGCGGCCGGGCCTGGCGGAAGGTCCTCGGGCATCCAGCGAGATCACACGGCCCCCACCGGAGGCGGCTAGCGCCTCCGTAGAGTAGTGCCGGCCCGTGGAAGCGGCCGCCCGTCAGCCTGCGTTGCCGCTGGTCGAAAAATGCACTAAGTGCCAAACCCCATTCATTTACAACGGCGTGTCCGCCAGAGGGCGCACTTCCCCCGGCGGACCAGCCGGCGGGGCTCGTTAGAGAGTGTATCCGCCTGGCAGTGCCTCCTGGACGGCCTGTATTCCGGACCGCGACCGCTAACTTACGGGAGCCTAAACGGCCCGCGGACCAGCCGGCGGGTCCTCCGTGAAAGCCTATCCGCCTGGCGGTGCCTCCTGGACGGCCTGGATTCCGGACCGCGACCGCTAACTTACGGGACCCTAAACGGCCCGCGGACCAGCCGGCGGCTCCTCCGTGAAAGCCTATCCGCCTGGCGGTGGCTCCGGGCCGGCCTGGATTCCGGACCGCCACCGCTCACTCGCGGGACCCTAATCGGCCCGCGGACCAGCCGGCGGGACCTCCGTGAAAGCCTATCCGCCTGGCGGTGCCTCCTGGACGGCCTGGATTCCGGACCGCGACCGCTAACTTACGGGACCCTAAACGGCCCGCGGACCAGCCGGCGGCTCCTCCGTGAAAGCCTATCCGCCTGGCGGTGGCTCCGGGCCGGCCTGGATTCCGGACCGCCACCGCTCACTCGCGGGACCCTAATCGGCCCGCGGACCAGCCGGCGGGACCTCCGTGAAAGCCTATCCGCCTGGCGGTGCCTCCTGGCCGGCCTGGATTCCGGACCGCCACCGCTCACTCGCGGGACCCTAATCGGCCCGCGGACCAGCCGGCGGATCCTCCGTGAAAGCCTATCCGCCTTCGCCGGTTCCCCGGCCGGCCACGGGTGGCGAGAATCCGGCCTCCTCGCCCGGAGCGCGCTTCGACTTGGGCGAAAAATGCACCAAGTGCCAAACCCCATTCATTTACAACGGCGTGTCCGCCAGAGGGCGCACTTCCTCCGGCCGGCGGGGCTCGTTAGAGACCGCGTCCGCCTTGGCCGGTTCCCCGGCCGGCCACGGGTGGCGAGAATCCGGCCTCCTCGCCCGGAGCGCGCTTCGACTTGGGCGAAAAATGCACCAAGTGCCAAACCCCATTCATTTACAACGGCGTGTCCGCCAGAGGGCGCACTTCCTCCGGCCGGCGGGGCTCGTTAGAGAGCGCGTCCGCCTTGGCCGGTTCCCCGGCCGGCCACGGGTGGCGAGAATCCGGCCTCCTCGCCCGGAGCGCGCTTCGACTTGGGCGAAAAATGCACCAAGTGCCAAACCCCATTCATTTACAACGGCGTGTCCGCCAGAGGGCGCACTTCCTCCGGCCGGCGGGGCTCGTTAGAGACCGCGTCCGCCTTGGCCGGTTCCCCGGCCGGCCACGGGTGGCGAGAATCCGGCCTCCTCGCCCGGAGCGCGCTTCGACTTGGGCGAAAAATGCACCAAGTGCCAAACCCCATTCATTTACAACGGCGTGTCCGCCAGAGGGCGCACTTCCTCCGGCCGGCGGGGCTCGTTAGAGAGCGCGTCCGCCTTGGCCGGTTCCCCGGCCGGCCACGGGTGGCGAGAATCCGGCCTCCTCGCCCGGAGCGCGCTTCGACTTGGGCGAAAAATGCACCAAGTGCCAAACCCCATTCATTTACAACGGCGTGTCCGCCAGAGGGCGCACTTCCTCCGGCCGGCGGGGCTCGTTAGAGAGCGCGTCCGCCTTCGCCGGTTCCCCGGTCGGCCGCGAACGGCGAAAAGCCGGCCTCTTCCCCCGGAGCCCGGTCGGCGAATTATTATTTATTTATTTATTTATTTTTTTTCCAAAGTGCCAACGGCTCTCGCGCCGCGATGCGTCCGCCTTCGCCGGTTCCCCGGTCGGCCACGAAGTATTGCGCATGATTATACGCGATGTTAATATTTATTTAATTATTAAATAAATACATACATGTGTTTATTAATAATATACGCGATGTTAATATTTATTTAATTATTACCTATATTATGAATAAACTAACGGTGATTTTACACGATTTGACTACATACGTGACCGTGATATAGTGCCGAGGGCTCCCGCGCCGTCACGCGTCCGCCTTGGCAGGGGTCGCCCGCGGCAGCGAGCGTTCGGCTCGCGGGGGTCCGCGGGGTGTTATTAGGGAGTGCGGCAGCCGTGCCGAGGCTCCGGCCGGCCGCCGGAAGTCCGGCGGGGGAGCGTCGGAGCTCCGCGAGGCCGGCCGGGGAGCCTCTTAGTCATCGCCCGCGCTCGCGGTGGTCCCGGTCGCTTAAAGTGCCACGGGAGGCGTAGCGATGCCAGTGAGTGTGCGCCAAGTGCGAGAGGCGGTGCATTTACGCGCCGTGTCCGCGAGAGGGAGGCAATTCCCCGTTGCGACCTCCGGGAGATCAGCGGGCCGTTCAAATCGCTTAGCCGGGGTGCCGGGAGCCTCCTCGGGCGTCGAGTTAGGAGGGGGGCGCGCGGAGAACCGGCCGGAGGTCCCCTGGAAGCTCAGCGGGCCGTGGGAAACGCTTGGCCGGGGTGCCGGGAGCCTCGGCCGGCTTAAAAGTGAGGAGGAAAGCGCGCGGAGAACCGGCCGGAGGTCCCCTGGAAACTCAGCGGGACGTGGGAAAAAGCTCAGCCGGGGTGCCGGAAGCCTCGGCCGGCTTAAAACGTGAGGAGGAAAGCACCGGGAGAACCGGCTGGAGGTCTTCTGGAAGCTCAGCGGGCCGTGGAGAAAGCTTAGCCGGGGTGCCGGAAGCCTCGGCCGGCTTAAAATGTGAGGAGGAAACCGGCTGGACGTCTTCTGGAAGATCAGCGGGCCGTGGAAAATGCTAAGCCGAGGTGCTGGTTGTCGAATAAGGCTCCGCCATCTCGTAGAAGGTGCTAATAAAGTTCATATCCGCTCGGCTGGAGGTAATTGGCCAGCGGACCGGCCGCCGGGACCTCCGTGACCGCCTATCCGCCTGGCGGTGCCTCCTGGCCGGCGTGCATTCCGGGCCGCGACCGCTCACTTACGGGACCCTGATTGGCCCGCGGACCGGCCGGCGGGACCTCCGTGACAGCCTACCCGCCTGGCGGTGGCTGCTGGCCGGCGCGGATTCCGGGCCGCGACCGCTAACTTACGGGACCCTAATTGGCCCGCGGACCAGCTGGCGGGACCTCCGTGACAGCCTACCCGCCTGGCGGTGGCTGCTGGCCGGCGCGGATTCCGGGCCGCGACCGCTAACTTACGGGACCCTAATTGGCCCGCGGACCAGCTGGCGGGACCTCCGTGAAAGCCCATCCGCCTGCCGGTGCCTCCTGGCCGGCGTGGATTCCGGGCCGCGACCGCTAACTTACGGGACCATAAATGGCCCGCGGACCAGCTGGCGGGACCTCCGTGACCGCCTATCCGCCTGGCGGTGCCTCCTGGCCGGCCTGGATTCCGGGCCGCGACCGCTCACCTACGGGACCCTAAATGGCCCGCGGACCAGCCGGCGGGACCTCCGTGACAGCCTACCCGCCTCCCGGTGGCTGCTGGCCGGCGCGGATTCCGGGCCGCGACCGCTAACTTACGGGACCCCAATTGGCCCGCGGACCAGCCGGCGGGACCCCCGTGACCGCCTATCCGCCTTGGCCGGTTCCCCGGCCGGCCACGGATGGCGAGAATCCGGCCTCCTCGCCCGGAGCGCTCGTCGGCTTCGGCGAAAAATGCACTAAGTGCCAAACCCCATTCATTTACAATGGCGTGTCCGCCAGAGGGCGCAGTTCCCCCCGCGGACCGGCCGGCGGGACCTCCGTGACAGCCTATCCGCCTGGCGGTGGCTGCGGGCCGGCGCGAATTCCGGGCCGCGACCGCTAACTTACGGGACCCCGATTGGCCCGCGGACCAGCCGGCGGGACCTCCGTGACCGCCTATCCGCCTGCGCTGGTTCCCCGGCCGGCGCGAATTCCGGGCCGCGACCGCTAACTTACGGGACCCCGATTGGCCCGCGGACCAGCCGGCGGGACCTCCGTGACCGCCTATCCGCCTGCGCTGGTTCCCCGGCCGGCGCGAATTCCGGGCCGCGACCGCTAACTTACGGGACCCCGATTGGCCCGCGGACCAGCCGGCGGGACCTCCGTGACCGCCTATCCGCCTGCGCTGGTTCCCCGGCCGGCGCGAATTCCGGGCCGCGACCGCTAACTTACGGGACCCCAATTGGCCCGCGGACCAGCCGGCGGGACCTCCGTGACCGCCTATCCGCCTCCGCTGGTTCCCCCCTCGGCGTGGATTCCGGACCGCGACCGCTAAATTACGGGACCCAAATTGGCCCGCGGACCAGCCGGCGGGACCTCCGTGACCGCCTATCCGCCTTCGCTGGTTCCCCGGTCGGCCACAGATGACGAATATTCGGCCTCTCGCTCTGGAAGTCCTGCCGACTTAGCCGAAAATTTTCTAAGTGCCATCGGCTCTCGCTCGGAAAAGTGTCCGCCTCGTCTGGTTCCCCAGCTCGGCCTCAGAATTCGAAAATTCGGCCTCTCTGAGGTACCAGGGGTAGGCTTTATGTACTTGGTCCCCCCAGTTAGTGTACTCATCACTTTACCCCCCTTTCGCAAAATATAGTCGGCACGTATGTGCAGAACTGTTTATTTTCATTTTAAAAATTTTCTAAGTGCCAGCGGAAGCTGTCACACGAACTGTCCGAGCTACCACGGTGCCCATCCCGGGCAGTGACGGCAAAAGGCCGATGTGTGTTTGATGGAAGTCTGAATAATTTCTAAGTGCCAACGGCTCAACCGCCGTAAAGTGTCCGCCTCGGCTGGTTCTCCCGGTCGGCCCGAACGAGCGAAAATTCGGCCTCTTCCCCTGGAGGTCCGGAACATTTGGCGAATATTTTCAAAGTGCCAACGGCTGTTCCGCCGTAACGTGTCCGACCCGGCTGGTTCCTCCGGTCGGCCCGAACGAGCGAAAATTCGGCCTCTTCCCCTGGAGGTCCGGAACATTTTGGCGAATATTTTCAAAGTGCCAACGGCTGTTGCGCCGTAACGTGTCCGACCCGGCCGGTTCCTCCGGTCGGCCCGAACGAGCGAAAATTCGGCCTCTTCCCCTGGAGGTCCGGAACATTTTGGCGAATATTTTCAAAGTGCCAACGGCCGTTCCGCCGTAAAGTGTCCTACCCGGCTGGTTCCTTCGGTCGGCCCGAACGAGCGAAAATTCGGCCTCTTCCCCTGGAGGTCCGGAACATTTTGGCGAATATTTTCAAAGTGCCAACGGCTGTATCGCCGTAACGTGTCCGACCCGGCTGGTTCCTCCGGTCGGCCCGAACGAGCGAAAATTCGGCCTCTTCCCCTGGAGGTCCGGACGACTTTGGCGAATATTTTCTAAGTGCGAACGGCTGTTGCGCCGTAACGTGTCCGACCCGGCTGGTTCCTCCGGTCGGCCCGAACGAGCGAAAATTCGGCCTCTTCCCCTGGAGGTCCGGAACATTTTGGCGAATATTTTCAAAGTGCCAACGGCTGTTGCGCCGTAACGTGTCCGACCCGGCCGGTTCCTCCGGTCGGCCCGAACGAGCGAAAATTCGGCCTCTTCCCCTGGAGGTCCTGTGAAGTTTAACGAATATTTTCTAAGTGCGAACGGCTCTTCCGCCGTAACGTGTCCGACCCGGCTGGTTCCTCCGGTCGGCCTGAACGAGCGAAAATTCGGCCTCTTCCCCTGGAGGTCCTGTCAAGTTTAACGAATATTTTCTAAGTGCCATCGGCTCTTCCGCCGTAAGGTGTCCGACTCGGCCGGTTCCCCTAGTCGGCCAAATAATGTGACAATTCGGCCTCTCGCTCTGGAAGTCCGGCCAACTTCTGCGAATATTTTCTAAGTGCCATCGGCTCTTCCGCCGTAATGTGTCCGACTCGGCCGGTTCCTCCGGTCGGCCTGAACGAGCGAAAATTCGGCCTCTTCCCCTGGAGGTCCTGTCAAGTTTAACGAATATTTTCTAAGTGCCATCGGCTCTTCCGCCGTAAGGTGTCCGACTCGGCCGGTTCCTCCGGTCGGCCTGAACGAGCGAAAATTCGGCCTCTTCCCCTGGAGGTCCTGTCAAGTTTAACGAATATTTTCTAAGTGCCATCGGCTCTTCCGCCGTAAGGTGTCCGACTCGGCCGGTTCCTCCGGTCGGCCTGAACGAGCGAAAATTCGGCCTCTTCCCCTGGAGGTCCTGTCAAGTTTAACGAATATTTTCTAAGTGCCATCGGCTCTTCCGCCGTAAGGTGTCCGACTCGGCCGGTTCCTCCGGTCGGCCTGAACGAGCGAAAATTCGGCCTCTTCCCCTGGAGGTCCTGTCAAGTTTAACGAATATTTTCTAAGTGCCATCGGCTCTTCCGCCGTAAGGTGTCCGACTCGGCCGGTTCCTCCGGTCGGCCTGAACAAGCGAAAATTCGGCCTCTTCCCCTGGAGGTCCTGTCAAGTTTAACGAATATTTTCTAAGTGCGAACGGCTCTTCCGCCGTAAGGTGTCCGACCCGGCCGGTTCCTCCGGTCGGCCCGAACGAGCGAAAATTCGGCCTCTTCCCCTGGAGGTCCTGTCAAGTTTAACGAATATTTTCTAAGTGCCATCGGCTCTTCCGCCGTAAGGTGTCCGTCTCGGCCGGTTCCTCCGGTCGGCCTGAACGAGCGAAAATTCGGCCTCTTCCCCTGGAGGTCCTGTCAAGTTTAACGAATATTTTCTAAGTGCCATCGGCTCTTCCGCCGTAAGGTGTCCGACTCGGCCGGTTCCTCCGGTCGGCCTGAACAAGCGAAAATTCGGCCTCTTCCCCTGGAGGTCCGTTCAAGTTTAACGAATATTTTCTAAGTGCCATCGGCTCTTCCGCCGTAAGGTGTCCGACTCGGCTGGTTGCCGATGTCGGCCAGAACAAGTGGAAACTCGGCCTCTTCCCCTGGAGGTCAGTTGAAGTTTAACGAATATTTTCAAAGTGCCAACGGCTGCTCCGCCGTAAAGCGTCCGACTCGGCTGGTTCCCGATGTCGGCCAGAACAAGTGAAAATTCGGCCTCTTCCCCTGGAGGTCCGTTCAAGATTAACGAATATTTTCTAAGTGCCAACGGCTGCTCCGCCGTAAAGCGTCCGACTCGGCTGGTTCCCGATGTCGGCCAGAACAAGTGAACATTCGGCCTCTTCCCCTGGAGGTCCGTTCAAGATTAACGAATATCTTCTAAGTGCCAACGGCTCTTGCGCCGAAAAGCGTCCGCCTCGGCTGGTTCCCGATGTCGGCCAGAACAAGTGAAAATTCGGCCTCTTCCCCTGGAGGTCCGTTCAAGATTAACTAATATTTTCTAAGTGCCAACGGCTCTTGCGCCGAAAAGCGTCCGCCTCGGCTGGTTCCCGCGGTCGGACACAAAATGTGTCAATTCGGCCTCTCTGAGGTACCAGGGGTGGGCTTTATGTACTTGGTCCCCCCACTTAGTGTACTCATCACTTTACCCCCCTTTCGCAAAATATAGTCGGCACGTATGTGCAGAACTGTTTATTTTCATTTTAAAAATTGTCTAAGTGCCAGCGGAAGCTGTCACACGAACTGTCCGAGCTACCACGGTGCCCATCCCGGGCAGTGACGGCAAAAGGCCGATGTGTGTTTGATGGAAGTCTGAATAATTTCTAAGTGCCAACGGCTCAACCGCCGTAAAGTGTCCGCCTCGGCCGGTTCTCCCGGTCGGCCCGAACGAGCGAAAATTCGGCCTCTTTCCCTGGAGGTCCGGAACATTTTGGCGAATATTTTCTAAGTGCTAACGGGTGCTCCGCCGTAAAGTGTCCGCCTCGGCTGGTTCCCCCGGTCGGCCAGAACAAGTGAAAATTCGGCCTCTTCCCCTGGAGGTCCGGAACATTTTGGCGAATATTTCCTAAGTGCCAACGGCTCAACCGCCGTAAAGTGTCCGCCTCGGCTGGTTCCTCCGGTCGGCCAGAACGAGTGAAAATTCGGCCACTTCCCCTGGAGGTCCGGAACATTTTGGCGAATATTTCCTAAGTGCCAACGGCTGCTCCGCCGTAAAGTGTCCGCCTCGGCCGGTTCCCCCGGTCGGCCAGAACAAGTGAAAATTCGGCCTCTTCCCCTGGAGGTCCGGAACATTTTGGCGAATATTTCCTAAGTGCCAACGGCTCAACCGCCGTAAAGTGTCCGCCTCGGCTGGTTCCTCCGGTCGGCCAGAACGAGCGAAAATTCGGCCTCTTCCCCTGGAGGTCCGGAACATTTTGGCGAATATTTCCTAAGTGCCAACGGCTGCTCCGCCGTAAAGTGTCCGCCTCGGCCGGTTCCCCCGGTCGGCCAGAACAAGTGAAAATCCGGCCTCTTCCCCTGGAAGTCCGGCCGAGTTAAGGCAAATATTTCCTAAGTGCCAACGGCTGTTCCGCCGTAAAGGGTCCGACTCGGCTGGTTCCCGATGTCGGCCAGAACAAGTGAAAAATCGGCCTCTTCCCCTGGAAGTCCGGCCGAGTTCGGCGAATATTTCCTAAGTGCCAACGGCTGTTCCGCCGTAAAGAGTCCGACTCGGCTGGTTCCCGATGTCGGCCAGAACAAGTGAAAATCCGGCCTCTTCCCCTGGAAGTCCGGCCGAGTTAAGGCAAATATTTCCTAAGTGCCAACGGCTGCTCAGCCTTAAAGTGTCCGACTCGGCTGGTTCCCGATGTCGGCCAGAACAAGTGAAAATCCGGCCTCTTCCCCTGGAAGTCCGGCCGAGTTAAGGCAAATATTTCCTAAGTGCCAACGGCTGCTCAGCCTTAAAGTGTCCGACTCGGCTGGTTCCCGATGTCGGCCAGAACAAGTGAAAATCCGGCCTCTTCCCCTGGAAGTCCGGCCGAGTTAAGGCAAATATTTCCTAAGTGCCAACGGCTGCTCCGCCGTAAAGTGTCCGCCTCGGCCGGTTCCCCCGGTCGGCCAGAACAAGTGAAAATCCGGCCTCTTCCCCTGGAAGTCCGGCCGAGTTAAGGCAAATATTTCCTAAGTGCCAACGGCTGTTCCGCCGTAAAGGGTCCGACTCGGCTGGTTCCCGATGTCGGCCAGAACAAGTGAAAAATCGGCCTCTTCCCCTGGAAGTCCGGCCGAGTTCGGCGAATATTTCCTAAGTGCCAACGGCTGTTCCGCCGTAAAGAGTCCGACTCGGCTGGTTCCCCCGGTCGGCCAGAACAAGTGAAAAATCGGCCTCTTCCCCTGGAAGTCCGGCCGAGTTAAGGCAAATATTTCCTAAGTGCCAACGGCTGTTCCGCCGTAAAGAGTCCGACTCGGCTGGTTCCCGATGTCGGCCAGAACAAGTGAAAATCCGGCCTCTTCCCCTGGAAGTCCGGCCGAGTTAAGGCAAATATTTCCTAAGTGCCAACGGCTGCTCAGCCTTAAAGTGTCCGACTCGGCTGGTTCCCGATGTCGGCCAGAACAAGTGAAAATCCGGCCTCTTCCCCTGGAAGTCCGGCCGAGTTAAGGCAAATATTTCCTAAGTGCCAACGGCTGCTCAGCCTTAAAGTGTCCGACTCGGCTGGTTCCCGATGTCGGCCAGAACAAGTGAAAATCCGGCCTCTTCCCCTGGAAGTCCGGCCGAGTTAAGGCAAATATTTCCTAAGTGCCAACGGCTGCTCCGCCGTAAAGTGTCCGCCTCGGCCGGTTCCCCCGGTCGGCCAGAACAAGTGAAAATCCGGCCTCTTCCCCTGGAAGTCCGGCCGAGTTAAGGCAAATATTTCCTAAGTGCCAACGGCTGTTCCGCCGTAAAGGGTCCGACTCGGCTGGTTCCCGATGTCGGCCAGAACAAGTGAAAAATCGGCCTCTTCCCCTGGAAGTCCGGCCGAGTTCGGCGAATATTTCCTAAGTGCCAACGGCTGTTCCGCCGTAAAGAGTCCGACTCGGCTGGTTCCCCCGGTCGGCCAGAACAAGTGAAAAATCGGCCTCTTCCCCTGGAAGTCCGGCCGAGTTAAGGCAAATATTTCCTAAGTGCCAACGGCTGTTCCGCCGTAAAGGGTCCGACTCGGCTGGTTCCCGATGTCGGCCAGAACAAGTGAAAATCCGGCCTCTTCCCCTGGAAGTCCGGCCGAGTTAAGGCAAATATTTCCTAAGTGCCAACGGCTGCTCAGCCTTAAAGTGTCCGACTCGGCTGGTTCCCGATGTCGGCCAGAACAAGTGAAAATCCGGCCTCTTCCCCTGGAAGTCCGGCCGAGTTAAGGCAAATATTTCCTAAGTGCCAACGGCTGCTCAGCCTTAAAGTGTCCGACTCGGCTGGTTCCCGATGTCGGCCAGAACAAGTGAAAATCCGGCCTCTTCCCCTGGAAGTCCGGCCGAGTTAAGGCAAATATTTCCTAAGTGCCAACGGCTGCTCCGCCGTAAAGTGTCCGCCTCGGCCGGTTCCCCCGGTCGGCCAGAACAAGTGAAAATCCGGCCTCTTCCCCTGGAAGTCCGGCCGAGTTAAGGCAAATATTTCCTAAGTGCCAACGGCTGTTCCGCCGTAAAGGGTCCGACTCGGCTGGTTCCCGATGTCGGCCAGAACAAGTGAAAAATCGGCCTCTTCCCCTGGAAGTCCGGCCGAGTTCGGCGAATATTTCCTAAGTGCCAACGGCTGTTCCGCCGTAAAGAGTCCGACTCGGCTGGTTCCCCCGGTCGGCCAGAACAAGTGAAAAATCGGCCTCTTCCCCTGGAAGTCCGGCCGAGTTAAGGCAAATATTTCCTAAGTGCCAACGGCTGTTCCGCCGTAAAGGGTCCGACTCGGCTGGTTCCCGATGTCGGCCAGAACAAGTGAAAATCCGGCCTCTTCCCCTGGAAGTCCGGCCGAGTTAAGGCAAATATTTCCTAAGTGCCAACGGCTGCTCAGCCTTAAAGTGTCCGACTCGGCTGGTTCCCGATGTCGGCCAGAACAAGTGAAAATCCGGCCTCTTCCCCTGGAAGTCCGGCCGAGTTAAGGCAAATATTTCCTAAGTGCCAACGGCTGCTCAGCCTTAAAGTGTCCGACTCGGCTGGTTCCCGATGTCGGCCAGAACAAGTGAAAATCCGGCCTCTTCCCCTGGAAGTCCGGCCGAGTTAAGGCAAATATTTCCTAAGTGCCAACGGCTGCTCCGCCGTAAAGTGTCCGCCTCGGCCGGTTCCCCCGGTCGGCCAGAACAAGTGAAAATCCGGCCTCTTCCCCTGGAAGTCCGGCCGAGTTAAGGCAAATATTTCCAAAGTGCCAACGGCTGTTCCGCCGTAAAGGGTCCGACTCGGCTGGTTCCCGATGTCGGCCAGAACAAGTGAAAAATCGGCCTCTTCCCCTGGAAGTCCGGCCGAGTTCGGCGAATATTTCCTAAGTGCCAACGGCTGTTCCGCCGTAAAGAGTCCGACTCGGCTGGTTCCCCCGGTCGGCCAGAACAAGTGAAAAATCGGCCTCTTCCCCTGGAAGTCCGGCCGAGTTAAGGCAAATATTTCCTAAGTGCCAACGGCTGTTCCGCCGTAAAGAGTCCGACTCGGCTGGTTCCCGATGTCGGCCAGAACAAGTGAAAATCCGGCCTCTTCCCCTGGAAGTCCGGCCGAGTTAAGGCAAATATTTCCTAAGTGCCAACGGCTGCTCAGCCTTAAAGGTCCCGACTCGGCTGGTTCCCGATGTCGGCCAGAACAAGTGACAATTCGGCCTCTTCCCCTGGAGGTCTTTTCAAGTTTAACGAATATTTTCTAAGTGCCAACGGCTGCTCCGCCTTAAAGCGTCCGACTCGGCTGGTTCCCGATGTCGGCCAGAACAAGTGAAAATTCGGCCTCTTCCCCTGGAGGTCTTTTCAAGTTTAACGAATATTTTCTAAGTGCCAACGGCTGCTCCGCCTTAAAGCGTCCGACTCGGCTGGTTCCCGATGTCGGCCAGAACAGGTGAAAATTCGGCCTCTTCCCCTGGAGGTCCGTTCAAGTTTGGGGAATATTTTCTAAGTGCCAACAGCTGCTCCGCCTTAAAGCGTCCGACTCGGCTGGTTCCCGATGTCGGGCAGAACAAGTGAAAATTCGGCCTCTTCCCCTGGAGGTCCGTTCAAGTTTGGCGAATATTTTCTAAGTGCCAACGGCTGCTCCGCCTTAAAGCGTCCGACTCGGCTGGTTCCCGATGTCGGGCAGAACAAGTGACAATTCGGCCTCTTCCCCTGGAAGTCCGGCCGAGTTTGGCGAATATTTTCTAAGTGCCAACGGCTGCTCCGCCGTAAAGAGTCCGACTCGGCTGGTTCCCGATGTCGGCCAGAAAAAGTGACAATTCGGCCTCTTCCCCTGGAGGTCCTTTGAAGTTTAGCGAATATTTTCTAAGTGCCAACGGCTCTTGCGCCGAAAAGCGTCCGCCTCGGCTGGTTCCCGCGGTCGGCCGTAATAGGCGAAAATTCGGCCTCTTCCCCTGGAGCGACCTCCAAATTTGGGCGAAATTTTTTCTAAGTGCCTAAAGGTACCAGGGGTTTGGGTACCAGGGGTGCATTACCAACTGGTCTTTTGTCAACCCATGTACTTTTTCTAGAGTACATGGGTTGGTCCCCCCACTTAGTGTACTCATCACTTTACCCCCCTTTCGCAAAATATAGTCAGAACGAGCATGGGGGACGCAATTGTTTTCCATGCAAATCAATTGGGCCTGGTCCGAGCGCTGGTAACGGCCGCCAGCAAGCGTCCCCTGCTCGGATAGCAGAACTGAAGAAGGCACGGCACTTCCAGAGAGAGAGAGAAAATTTTCTAAGTGCCACATTTCTCAAAAATTTTCAAAGTGCCACATTTCTCAAAAAATTTCTAAGTGCCACATTTCTCAAAAAATTTCTAAGTGCCACATCTCTCAAAAAATTTCAAAGTGCCACATCTCTCAAAAACTTTCAAAGTGCCACATCTCTGAAAAACTTTCTAAGTGCCACGGCACGGCTGTGAAATATTCAAAGTCCTACAGGCATTGGCAGAATGCGCGGACGGCCGTCTGCTCCCGGCGGCCGCCGCGAAGCTACTACCCCCTCCCGGGGACGGCTGTCTGCTCCCGGCAGCCGTCCTTACCCCCCTCCCCCGTTTGCACCGCCTGAAGTTAGACCCGCCTTGGTAGGGCCCCCACCGGCCCCGGCTCGCCGGCGTTGGGTGGACGGTTCCTGCCCACTTGCGGGTCCCGGTCGCTTGGCAACCGACCGGGGAGGACCAGCCGCCTCCTTAAACACAGGCTGGAAGGGAAATCCGGTCAAGCTACGGAGGACCGGCCGCCTCCTTAAACACAGGCCGGAAGGGAAATCCGATCAAGCTACGGAGGACCGGTCGCCTCCCTAAACACAGGCCGGGCAAAAATCTGCGAATGGGCCCGTCAAGGGTAGTGGGTCATCCAAGGTGGGAGGTACCGGCCGCCTCCCTAAACACAGGCCGGGCAAAAATCTGCGAATGGGCCCGTCAAGGGTAGTGGGTCATCCAAGGTGGGAGGTACCGGCCGCCTCCTTAAACACAGGCCGGGCAAAAATCTGCGAATGGCCCGTCAAGGGTAGAAGGTCATCCAAGGAGGGAGGTACCGGCCGCCTCCTTAAACACAGGCCGGGCAAAAATCTGCGAATGGCCCGTCAAGGGTTGTTGGTCATCCAAGGAGGGAGGTACCGGCCGCCTCCTTAAACACAGGCCGGGCAAAAATCTGCGAATGGCCCGTCAAGGGTTGTTGGTCATCCAAGGAGGGAGGTACCGGCCGCCTCCTTAAACACAGGCCGGGCAAAAATCTGCGAACGGCCCGTCAAGGGTTCTGTCTCATCCAAGAAAGGGGTACCGGCCGCCTCAGAGGCCGGAGCGAAGGGGGCGAAAGGCTGTCGATGGGGAAGGATCGGGGCCACGGCTAATCTAGCGATGCCCGCGTCGGGCGGTCACTCCGACGAATGAGCGGGGCCGAATCCGGCGCGAGGCGGCCTTCAGGCACGTGGTTCGAGACGACCTCACCCGGCTCTAGCCCGGAGGATCGGAGGCAACGGCCGTCTCCTTAAGCTAAGGCCGGACGAAAATCTGCGGATGCGGTCCATCCAAGGCAGACGGAGGTACCGGCCGCCTCGGTAAATAAAGCCCGGGCAAAAATCTGCGAACGGCCCGTCAAGGGTTCTGTCTCATCCAAGAAAGGGGTACCGGCCGCCTCAGAGGCCGGAGCGAAGGGGGCGAAAGGCTGTCGATGGGGAAGGATCGGGGCCACGGCTAATCTAGCGATGCCCGCGTCGGGCGGTCACTCCGACGAATGAGCGGGGCCGAATCCGGCGTAGGCGGCCTTCAGGCACGTGGTTCGAGACGACCTCACCCGGCTCTAGCCCGGAGCGAATATCATCTCCAAGGTGTGGAGGCAACGGCCGTCTCCTTAAGCTAAGGCCGGACGAAAATCTGCGGATGCGGTCCATCCAAGGCAGACGGAGGTACCGGCCGCCTCGGTAAATAAAGCCCGGGCAAAAATCTGCGAACGGCCCGTCAAGGGTTCTGTCTCATCCAAGAAAGGGGTACCGGCCGCCTCAGAGGCCGGAGCGAAGGGGGCGAAAGGCTGTCGATGGGGAAGGATCGGGGCCACGGCTAATCTAGCGATGCCCGCGTCGGGCGGTCACTCCGACGAATGAGCGGGGCCGAATCCGGCGTAGGCGGCCTTCAGGCACGTGGTTCGAGACGACCTCACCCGGCTCTAGCCCGGAGGATCGGAGGCAACGGCCGTCTCCTTAAGCTAAGGCCGGACGAAAATCTGCGGATGCGGTCCATCCAAGGCAGACGGAGGTACCGGCCGCCTCGGTAAACAGAGGCCGGGCAAAAATCTGCGAACGGTCCGTCAAGGATTCTGTCTCATCCAAGAAAGGGGGTACCGGCCGCCTTACTAACAGGCCGGAGCACAGGGGGCGAAAGGCTGTCGATGGGGAAGGATCGGGGCCACGGCTAATCTAGCGATGCCCGCGTCGGGCGGTCACTCCGACGAATGAGCGGGGCCGAATCCGGCGTAGGCGGCCTTCAGGCACGTGGTTCGAGACGACCTCACCCGGCTCTAGCCCGGAGGATCGGAGGCAACGGCCGTCTCCTTAAGCTAAGGCCGGACGAAAATCTGCGGATGCGGTCCATCCAAGGCAGACGGAGGTACCGGCCGCCTCGGTAAACAAAGCCCGGGCAAAAATCTGCGAACGGCCCGTCAAGGGTTCTGGCTCATCCAAGAAAGGGGTACCGGCCGCCTCAGAGGCCGGAGCGAAGGGGGCGAAAGGCTGTCGATGGGGAAGGATCGGGGCCACGGCTAATCTAGCGATGCCCGCGTCGGGCGGTCACTCCGACGAATGAGCGGGGCCGAATCCGGCGCGAGGCGGCCTTCAGGCACGTGGTTCGAGACGACCTCACCCGGCTCTAGCCCGGAGCGAATATCATCTCCAAGGTGT
The DNA here is from genome assembly GCF_024217435.2 of Syngnathus scovelli. Taxonomy (NCBI): domain Eukaryota; kingdom Metazoa; phylum Chordata; class Actinopteri; order Syngnathiformes; family Syngnathidae; genus Syngnathus; species Syngnathus scovelli. The sequence continues at coordinate 51,701 of NW_026061210.1, forward strand.
GGAGGCAACGGCCGTCTCCTTAAGCTAAGGCCGGACGAAAATCTGCGGATGCGGTCCATCCAAGGCAGACGGAGGTACCGGCCGCCTCGGTAAACAGAGGCCGGGCGAAAATCTGCGAATGGTCCGTTAAGGATTCTCTCTCATCCAAGGAAGGGGTACCGGCCGCCTCTATTAACAGGCCGGAGCACAAGGGGGCGAAAGGCTGTCGATGGGGAAGGATCGGGGCCACGGCTAATCTAGCGATGCCCGCGTCGGGCGGTCACTCCGACGAATGAGCGGGGCCGAATCCGGCGCGAGGCGGCCTTCAGGCACGTGGTTCGAGACGACCTCACCCGGCTCTAGCCCGGAGCGAAAAACACTCTTATAACCTGACCGACATGCGCCCATGACCCGCCTTGGTAGGGCCCCCACCGGCCCCGGCTACCGCCGGCGTTGGGTGGACGGTTCCTCCCCACTTGCGGGTCGCACTCCAGCGCTACGGCCGCCGCGCGAGCGCGCGCCCCGCGCCGCCCGCGCAGGCCTAGCGCGAACCGTACGGCAGCGAAACCGAGACGCCCCGGCTCAACCTCACCCAGAGGCCATCCACGGAGGCCGAGCGCGCGATCCGACTTGCGGCACGCCACGTGGGCGTCCGCCGGCCGCGCCGGTCGACCGCGAAACCGATTTCTCAAAGACCAAGCCCGAGTCCCAACCTCCGCACATATCCGCACACGCCTTCCCGACCACCGCGAAGCGGGAGGCGTCTATCGTGGCCGCCGGGGCGTATGACCCCTCCGCGTGAGGCGTGCGGGCTCGGGGGG
>NW_026061210.1:62500-63539 GCF_024217435.2 Syngnathus scovelli
GACACCGGCCGGGAGCGCGCGGGCGCTGTGGAAGTAAGTACATCCGCTCCTGGTACCTAAAAATTCCTCCAGCGGCGGGCCCCGGGCCTAAACTTTCTCCGGGCCGCGCAACACGCACTTTCCGCCGGACACCGACGGAGGCAACGTCCCCCTCCTGCGGTGACAAAAAAAATCCACCCCTGGTACCTAAAAATTTCTCCAGCGGCGGGCCCCTGGCCTAAACTTCCTCCGGCCCGCGCAACACGCACTTTCCGTCGGACACGGACGGAGGCAACGTCCCCCTCCTGCGGTGACAAAAAAAAATCCACCCCTGGTACCTAAAAATTTCTCCAGCGGCGGGCCCCTGGCCTAAATTTTCTCCGGCCCGCGCAACACGCACTTTGCGCCGGACGCCGGTCCCAAACCACCACCGCCGACCGCCACAAGGCGACAGCCACCATCCCCGACCGCCACCCCCCGACCGCCACCAGCCGACCGCCACAAGGCGACAGCCACCATCCCCAAGCGCCATCCCCGACCGCCACCAGCCGACCGCCACAAGGCGACAGCCACCATCCCCAAGCGCCACCCCCGACCGCCACCAGCCGACCGCCACAAGGCGACAGCCACCATCCCCAAGCGCCATCCCCGACCGCCACCAGCCGACCGCCACAAGGCGACAGCCACCATCCCCAAGCGCCACCCCCGACCGCCACCAGCCGACCGCCACAAGGCGACAGCCACCATCCCCAAGCGCCATCCCCGACCGCCACCCCCCGACCGCCACCAGCCGACCGCCACCAGCCGACCGCCACAAGGCGACAGCCACCATCCCCAAGCGCCACCCCCGACCGCCACCAGCCGACCGCCACCAGCCGACCGCCACAAGGCGACAGCCACCATCCCCAAGCGCCATCCCCGACCGCCACCACCCGACCGCCACCAGCCGACCGCCACCAGCCGACCGCCACAAGGCGACAGCCACCATCCCCAAGCGCCATCCCCGACCGCCACAAGGCGACCGCCACCAGCCGACCGCCACAAGGCGACAGCCACCATC
>NW_026061212.1:0-2500 GCF_024217435.2 Syngnathus scovelli
CGCGTATATCATTAATAAACACATGTATGTATTTATTTAATAATTAAATAAATATTAACATCGCGTATAATCATGCGCAATACTTCGTGGCCGACCGGGGAACCGGCGAAGGCGGACGCATCGCGGCGCGAGAGCCGTTGGCACTTTGGAAAAATAAATAAATAAATAAATAAATAAATAATAATTCGCCGACCGGGCTCCGGGGGGAGAGGCCGATTTTTGGCCGTTCGTGGCCGACCGGGGAACCGGCGAAGGCGGACGCATCGCGGCGCGAGAGCCGTTGGCACTTTGGAAAAATAAATAAATAAATAAATAAATAATTCGCCGACCGGGCTCCGGGGCAAGAGGCCGAATTTTCGCTCGTTCGGGCCGACCGGGGAACCGGCGAAGGCGGACGCAGCGCGGCGCGAGAGCCGTTGGCACTTTGAAAAAAAAAAAAAAAAAAAAAATTCGCCCACCGGGCTCCGGGGGAAGAGGCCGGCTTTTCGCCGTTCGCGGCCGACCGGGGAACCGGCGAAAGCGGACGCGCTCTCTAACGAGCCCCGCCGGCCGGAGGAAGTGCGCCCTCTGGCGGACACGCCGTTGTAAATGAATGGGGTTTGGCACTTAGTGCATTTTTCGCCCAAGTCGAAGCGCGCTCCGGGCGAGGAGGCCGGATTCTCGCCACCCGTGGCCGGCCGGGGAACCGGCCAAGGCGGACGCGCTCTCTAACGAGCCCCGCCGGCCGGAGGAAGTGCGCCCTCTGGCGGACACGCCGTTGTAAATGAATGGGGTTTGGCACTTGGTGCATTTTTCGCCCAAGTCGAAGCGCGCTCCGGGCGAGGAGGCCGGATTCTCGCCACCCGTGGCCGGCCGGGGAACCGGCGAAGGCGGATAGGCTTTCACGGAGGATCCGCCGGCTGGTCCGCGGGCCGATTAGGGTCCCGCGAGTGAGCGGTGGCGGTCCGGAATCCAGGCCGGCCAGGAGGCACCGCCAGGCGGATAGGCTTTCACGGAGGAGCCGCCGGCTGGTCCGCGGGCCGTTTAGGGTCCCGCGAGTGAGCGGTGGCGGTCCGGAATCCAGGCCGGCCAGGAGGCACCGCCAGGCGGATAGGCTTTCACGGAGGACCCGCCGGCTGGTCCGCGGGCCGTTTAGGGTCCCGCGAGTGAGCGGTCGCGGTCCGGAATCCAGGCCGGCCAGGAGGCACCGCCAGGCGGATAGGCTTTCACGGAGGACCCGCCGGCTGGTCCGCGGGCCGTTTAGGCTCCCGTAAGTTAGCGGTCGCGGTCCGGAATACAGGCCGTCCAGGAGGCACTGCCAGGCGGATACACTCTCTAACGAGCCCCGCCGGCTGGTCCGCCGGGGGAAGTGCGCCCTCTGGCGGACACGCCGTTGTAAATGAATGGGGTTTGGCACTTAGTGCATTTTTCGACCAGCGGCAACGCAGGCTGACGGGCGGCCGCTTCCACGGGCCGGTACTACTCTACGGAGGCGCTAGCCGCCTCCGGTGGGGGCCGTGTGATCTCGCTGGATGCCCGAGGACCTTCCGCGAGGCCCGGCCGCAGCTTTTACGCGCGCCCGGTCCTATTACCTGGTGGAAGCTGGAGGCCGGGGCTCCGCAGCTCGCCGCCCGGGGACCTTCCGCGAGGCCCGGCCGCAGCTTTTACGCACCACCGCTGCTATTCTCTGGCTCCGGCTTCGTCCCGGAGGGTGCTTGGGGAACGGCGGCGCACACCGCGAACGGCCGGTGGCGGTCGGCTGGTGGCGGTCGGCTGGTGGCTGTCGGCTGGTGGCGGTCGGGGGTGGCGCTTGGGGATGGCGCTTGGGGATGGTGGCTGTCGGCTGGTGGCGGTCGGCTGGTGGCGGTCGGCTGGTGGCGGTCGGCTGGTGGCGGTCGGGGGTGGCGCTTGGGGATGGCGCTTGGGGATGGTGGCTGTCGGCTGGTGGCGGTCGGCTGGTGGCGGTCGGGGGGTGGCGGTCGGGGATGGCGCTTGGGGATGGTGGCTGTCGCCTTGTGGCGGTCGGCTGGTGGCGGTCGCCTTGTGGCGGTCGCCTTGTGGCGGTCGGGGATGGCGCTTGGGGATGGTGGCTGTCGCCTTGTGGCGGTCGGCTGGTGGCGGTCGCCTTGTGGCGGTCGCCTTGTGGCGGTCGGGGATGGCGCTTGGGGATGGTGGCTGTCGCCTTGTGGCGGTCGGCTGGTGGCGGTCGGCTGGTGGCGGTCGGGGGGTGGCGGTCGGGGATGGCGCTTGGGGATGGTGGCTGTCGCCTTGTGGCGGTCGGGGGGTGGCGGTCGGGGATGGCGCTTGGGGATGGTGGCTGTCGCCTTGTGGCGGTCGGCTGGTGGCGGTCGGCTGGTGGCGGTCGGCTGGTGGCGGTCGGGGGGTGGCGGTCGGGGGTGGCGCTTGGGGATGGTGGCTGTCGCCTTGTGGCGGTCGGCTGGTGGCGGTCGCCTTGTGGCGGTCGGGGGGCGGCGGTCGGGGGTGGCGCTTGGGGATGGTGGCTGTCGGCTGGTGGCGGTCG